>NC_053023.1:59758119-60058119 GCF_003073215.2 Triticum urartu | reverse complement strand
TGACAACTCATTTCTATGGTTAGGAAACATAACCATCATTGATTCGATGAGCTAGTCAAGTAGAGGCAAACTAGTGACACTATGTTTGTCTATGTATTCACACATGTACTAAGTTTCCGGTTAATACAATTCTAGAATTAATAATAAACATTTATCATGATACAAGGAAATAAATAATAACTTTATTATTGCCTCTAGGGCATATTTCCTTCCGTCTCCCACTTGCACTAGAGTCAATAATCTAGATTACATTGTAATGATTCTAACACCCATGGAGTCTTGGTGCTGATCATGTTTTGCTCATGAGAGAGGCTTAGTCAATGGGTCTGCAATATTCAGGTCCATATGTATCTTGCAAATCTCTATGTCTGTCTCCTTGACTTGATCGTGGATGGAATTGAAGCGTCTCTTGATGTGCATGGTTCTCTTGTGAAATCTGGATTCCTTTGCCAAGGCAATTGCACCAGTATTGTCACAAAATATTTTCAATGGACCCGATGCACTAGGTATGACACCTAGATCGGATATGAACTCCTTCATCCAAACTCCTTCATTTGCTGCTTCCGAAGCAGCTATGTATTTTGCTTCACACGTAGATCCCACCACGACGCTCTGCTTGGAACTGCACCAACTGACAGCTCCACCATTTAATAAAAACATGTGTCTGGTTTGTGACTTAGATTCATCTGGATCGGTGTCAAAGCTTGCATCGACATAACCGTTTACGACGAGCTCTTTGTCACCTCCATATACGAGAAACATATCCTTAGTCCTTTTCAGGTATTTCAGGATGTTCTTGACCGCTGTCAAGTGATCCACTCCTGGATTACTTTGGTACCTCCCTGCTAAACTTATAGCAAGGCACACATCAGGTCTGGTACACAGCATTGCATACATGATAGATCCTATGGCTGAAGCATAGGGAACACCTTTCAGTTTCTCTCTATCTTCTGAAGTGGTCAAGCATTGAGTCTGACTCAACTTCACACCTTGTAATACAGGCAAGAACCCTTTCTTTGCCTGGTCCATTTTGAACTTCTTCAAAACTTTATCAAGGTATGTGCTTTGTCAAAGTCCAATCAAGCGTCATGATCTATCTCTATAGATCTTGATGCCCAATATATAAGCAGCTTCACCGAGGTATTTCATTGAAAAATCCTTATTCAAGTATCCTTTTATGCTATTCAGAAATTCAGTATCATTTCCGATCAACAATATGTCATCTACATATAATATCAGAAATGCTACGGAGCTCCCACTCACTTTCTTGTAAATACATGCTTCTCCAAAAGTCTGTACAAAACCATATGCTTTGATCACACTATCAAAGCGTATATTCCAACTCCGAGAGGCTTGCAGCAGACCATAAATGGATCGCTGGAGCTTGCACACTTTGTTAGCACCTTTTGGATCAACAAAACCTTCTGGTTGCATCATATACAACTCTTCTTTAAGGTATCCATTAAGGAATGCAGTTTTGACATCCATTTGCCAAATTTCATAATCATAAAATGTGGCAATTGCTAACATGATTCGGACGGACTTAAGCATCACTACGGGTGAGAAGGTCTCATCGTAGTCAACTCCTTGAACTTGTCGAAAACCTTTAGCAACAAGTCGAGCTTTGTAGACAGTAACATTACCGTCAGCTTCAGTCTTCTTCTTGAAGATCCATTTATTTTCTATGGAATGCCGATCATCGGGCAAGTCAACCAAAGTCCATACTTTGTTCTCATACATGGATCACATCTAAGATTTCATGGCTTCAAGCCATTTTGTGGAATCTAGGCTCATCATCGCTTCCTCATAGTTCATAGGTTCGTCATGGTCAAGTAACATGACTTCCAGAACAGGATTACCGTACCACTCTGGTGCGGATCTTACTCTGCTTGACCTACGAGGTATGGTAGTAACTTGATCAGAAGTTTCGTGATCATCATCATTAGCTTCCTCACTTACTGGTGTAGGAATCACTGGAACTGATTTCAGTGATGAACTACTTTCCAATAAGGGAGAAGGTACAATTACCTCGTCAAGTTCTACTTTCCTCCCACTCACTTCTTTCGAGAGAAACTCCTTCTCTAGAAAGGTTCGATTCTTAGCAACGAACATCTTGCCTTCGGATCTATGATAGAAGGTGTACCCAACAGTCTCCTTTGGGTATCCTATGAAGACACATTTCTCCGATTTGGGTTCGAGCTTATCAGGTTGAAGCTTTTTCACATAAGCATCACAGCCCCAGACTTTAAGAAACGACAACTTGGGTTTCTTGCCAAACCACAGTTCATAAGGTGTCGTCTTGATGGATTTAGATGGTTCCATATTTAATGTGAATGCAGCTATCTCTAAAGCGTAACCCCAAAATAATAGCGGTAAATCAGTGAGAGACATCATAGATCGCACCATATCTAGTAATGTATGATTACGACGTTCGGACACACCATTACGTTGTGGTGTTCCAGGTGGCGTGAGTTGTGAAACTATTCCCCATTGTTTCAAATGAAGTCCAAACTCATAACTAAAATATTCGCCTCCATGATCAAATCGTAGAAACTTGATTTTCTTGTTACGATGATTTTTCACTTCACTCTGAAATTCTTTGAACTTTTCAAATGTTTCAGACTTATGTTTCATCAAGTAGATATACCCATATCTGCTCAAATCATCTGTGAAGGTGAGAAAATAACGATATCTGCCATGAGTTTCAATGTTCATTGGACCACATACATCAGTATGTATGATTTCGAATAACTCTGTTGCTCGCTCCATTGTTCCGGAGAACATAGTTTTAGTCATATTGCCCATGAGTCATGGTTCGCAAGTACCAAGTGATTCATAATCAAGTGATTCCAGAAGTCCATCAGAATGGACTTTCTTCATGCGCTTTACACCAATATGACCTAAACGGCAGTGCCACAAATAAGTTGCATTATCATTATCAACTCTGCATCTTTTGGCTTCAATACTATGAACATGTGTATCACTACTATCAAGATTTAGTAAAAATAGACCACTCATCAGGGGTGCATGACCATAAAAGATATTACTCATATAAATAGAACAACCATTATTCTCTGATTTAAATGAATAACCGTCTTGCATCAAACAAGATCCAGATATAATGTTCATGCTCAACGCTGGCACCAAATAACAATTATTTAGGTCTAAAACTAATCCCGAAGGTAGATGTAGAGGTAGCGTGCCAACGGATCACATCGAATTTGGAACCATTTCCCACGCGCATCGTCACCTCGTCCTTAGCCAATCTTCGCTTAATCTGTAGCCCCTGTTTCGAGTTGCAAATGTTAGCAACTGAACCAGTATCAAATACCCAGGCACTACTGCGAGCATTAGTAAGGTACACATCAATAACATGTATATCAAATATACCTTTCACTTTACCATCCTTCTTCTCCGCCAAATACTTGGGGCAATTCCGCTTCCAGTTACTAGTTCCTTTGCAGTAGAAGCACTCAGTCTCAGGCTTAGGTCCAGACTTGGGTTTCTTCACTTGAGCAGCAACTGGCTTGCTGTTCTTCTTGAAGTTCCCCTTCTTCCCTTTACCCTTTTTCTTGAAATTGGTGGTCTTGTTGACCATCAACACTTGATGCTCCTTCTTGATTTCTACCTATGCAACCTTTAGCATTGCGAAGAGCTCAGGAATCGTCTTATCCATTCCTTGCATATTATAGTTCATCACGAAGCTCTTGTAGCTTGGTGGCAGTGATTGAAGAACTCTGTCAATGACACTATCATCAGGAAGATAACTCCTAGTTGAGTCAAGTGGTTGTGGTACCCATACATTCTAAGTATATGTCCACTGACAGAACTATTCTCCTTCATCTTGCAGTTGTAGAACTTATTGGAGACTTCATATCTCTCAATCCGGGCATTTGCTTGAAATATTAACTTCAACTCCTGGAACATCTCATATGATCCATGACGTTCAAAACGTCGTTGAAGTCCCGGTTCTAAGCCGTAAAGCATGGCACACTGAACTATCGAGTAGTCATCAGCTTTGCTCTGCCAAGTGTTCATAACATCTGGCGTTGCTCCTGCAGCAAATTTGTCACCTGGCAGTGCTTCCAGGACGTAATTCTTCTGTGCAGCAACAAGGATAATCCTCAAGTTATGGACCCAGTCAGTGTAGTTGCTACCATCATCTTTCAACTTCGCTTTCTCTAGGAACGCATTAAAATTCAACGGAACAACAGCACGGGCCATCTATCTACAACAACATAGACATGCAAATACTATCAGGTACTAAGTTCATGATAAATTAAAGTTCAATTAATCAAATTACTTAAGAACTCCCACTTAGATAGACATCTCACTAATCATCTAAGTGATCACGTGATCCATATCAACTAAACCATGTCCGATCATCATGTGAGATGGAGTAGTTTTCAATGGTGAACATCACTATCTTGATCATATCTACTATATGATTCACGCTCGACCTTTCAGTCTCCAGTGTTCCCAGGTCATATCTGCATATGCTAGGCTCGTCATGTTTAACCCGAGTATTCCGCGTGTGCAAAACTGGCTTGCACCCGTTGTATGTGAACGTAGAGCTTATCACACCCGATCATCACGTGGTGTCTCGACACGACGAACTGTAGCAACGGTGCATACTCAGGGAGAACACTTATACCTTGAAATTTAGTGAGATTGATACGTCTCCAACGTACCTAAAATTTTTGATTGTTCCATGCTATTATATTATCTGTTTTGGATGTTAATTAGTTATACACTTTTATATTATTTTTGGGACTAACCTACTAACCCAAGGCCCAGTGCAAATTGCTGTTTTTTGCCCATTTCAGTGTTTCGCAGAAAAGGAATATCAAACGGAATCCAAACGGAATGAAACCTTCGGGAGAGTTATTTTTGGAACAAACGTGATCCAGGGGACTTGGAGTGGACGTCAAGAAATCAACGAGGAGGCCACGAGGCAGGGAGGCGTGCCAGCCCCCTGGGCGCGCCCCCCACCCTCGTGGGCCCCTCGTGGCACCATCGACCTACTTCTTCCTCCTATATATATCCATATACGCCGAAAACATCCAGGAGCACCACAAAACCCTATTTCCACTGCCGCAACCTTCTGTACCCAAGAGATCCCATCTTGGGGCCTTTTCCAGAGCTCCACCGGAGGGGGAATCAATCACGGAGGGCTTCTACATCAACACCATAGCCTCTCCGATGATGTGTGAGTAGTTTACTTCAGAACTTCGGGTCCATAGTTATTAGCTAGATGCCTTCTTCTCTCTCTTTGGATATAAATACAATGTTCTCCTCGATCTTCTTGGAGATCTATTTGATGTAACTCTTTTTGCGGTGTGTTTGTCGAGATCCGATGAATTGTGGGTTTATGATCAAGTTTATATATGAACAATATTTGATTCTTCTATGAAATCTTTTATGTATGATTGGTTATCTTTGCAAGTCTCTTCGAATTATCAGTTTGGTTTGGCCTACTAGATTGATCTTTCTTGCAATGGGAGAAGTGCTTAGCTTTGGGTTCAATCTTGTGGTGTCCTTTCCCAGTGACAGTAGGGGCAACAAGGCACGTATTGTATTGTTTCCATCGAGGATAACAATATGGGGTTTTCATCATATTGCTTGAGTTTATCCCTCTACATCATGTCATCTTGCTTAAGGCGTTACTCTGTTTTCATTAACTTAATACTCTAGATGCATGCTGGATAGCGGTCGATGAGTGGAGTAATAGTAGTAGATGCAGGCAGGTGTCGGTCTACTTGTCTCGGACGTGATGCCTATATACATGATCATACCTAGATATTCTCATAACTATGCTCAATTCTGTCAATTGCTCAACAGTAATTTGTTCACCCACCGTAGAATACTTATGCTCTCGAGAGAAGACACTAGTGAAAACTATGGCCCCCGGGTCTATCTTCATCATATTAATCTACAAATACTTAGTTATTTCCTATTGCTTTTACTTTGCTTTTATTTTACTTTGCGTCTTTATCATAAAAATACCAAAAATATTATCTTATCATATCTATCAGATCTCACTCTCGTAAGTGGCCGTGTAGGGATTGACAACCCCTTAACGCATTGGTTGCGAGGATTGTTTTGTGCAGGTATGAGGGACTCGCGCGTAGCCTCCTGCTAGATTGATACGTTGGTTCTCAAAAACTGAGGATAATACTTACGCTACTTTGCTGCATCATCCCTTCCTCTTCGAGGAAAACCAACGCAGTGCTCAAGAGGTAGCAAGAAGGATTTCTGGCGCTGTTGCCGGGGAGGTCTACGCAAAAGTCAATATACCAAGTACCCATCACATACCCTTATCTCCCGCATTACATTATTTGCCATTTGCCTCTCGTTTTCCTCTCCCCCACTTCACCCTTGCCGTTTTATTCGCCCTCTCTCTCTATCCTCCCTCTCTTTCTCTATTTGCCTCTTTTGCCCGTTTCTTGTTTGCTCGTATGGTTGGAATAGTTGTTTATTTATTACTAAACAGAGAACCTAAGATCTATGGATCCTCATCCGCTTGCTAATCTTTTTAAGAGATCCAATTATAATGAACCAATTGCTAGTGAGCTCTGTACACTAGATTATCTTTATGAAGTTTTGCTTGAAACTCGTGAATCTGAAAATTGTGATAAAGTACCTTATGGAGTGATTCCCGATGGATATTTGAATAAAAAGCATGATTGCAATGATGATAGTATAAATTCTATTGATGTCAATTGTGTTAATAATATGCAAGACCCTAAGCTTGGGGATGCTAGTTTTGCTATGTCTACTACTTGTTGCAATGATCATGACTGGGGTGATTCTTCTTATGATCTTGAAAATTTATTTAAGACCCATGATAAATATGAGATTGATAATAGTGTTTGCTATAACATTGAAAGTGGGTTTGGAGAGGTCATGACTTTAGTTAATGTTAATCCCACTATTTTGGAGGAGTGTCAACTTTGCATGCATATGGATCGTGTTGAAAATATTTTATGTGATAGCTATTTTGTTGAATTTGATTATGATCCTACATGTAATTATTATGAGAGAGGAAAATATGGTGGTATAAATTTTCATGTTACTATATTACCTCTCGTTATGTTGAGATTGCTATTGTTTCTTTCCGCTTCCTTGCATATGCTAGTTTTTGCTTGCCTTGCTAATTTGTTTGCCTATAATATGCCTATGCATAGGAAGTATGTTAGAATTAGATTTGTTTATCACGTGTTTTATGATGCTCTCTTTGTGCTTCAATTCTTGTCTTTCATGTGAGCATCATTAAAATTATCAATGCCTAGCCAAAAAGGCTTTAAAGAAAAGCGCTTATTGGGAGACAACCCAATATTTTTCCTTGATGTTATTTAATAAATAATTTATTTAGCCTCTGTTTTGGTTGTGTTTTTTGTGTTTAATTAGTGTTTGTGCCAAGTAGAACCGTTGGGAAGACTTGGGGAAAGTCTTGTTAAACTTGCTGTAAAAAACAGAAACTTTAGCGCTCACGAGAACTGCTGTCATTTTTATTTGGAAAGTGATATTTAGTTAATTCTTTTTGAAGATGATTAATAGATAAATTCCTCACGTTCAGAAATTTATTTTAGAATTTTTGGGGTTCCAGATCTTGTGCTAGCTACAGATTACTACATATTGTTCTGTTTTTGACAGATTCTGTTTTTCGTGTGTTGTTTGCTTATTTTGATGAATCTATGGCTAGTAAAATAGTTTATAAACCATGGACAAGTTGGAATACAGTAGGTTTAACACCAATATAAATAAAGAATGGGTTCATTACAGTACCTTGAAGTGGTCTTTTGTTTTCTTTCGCTAACGGAGCTCACGAGATTTTCTACTTTGAGTTTTGTGTTGTGAAGTTTTCAAGTTTTGGGTAAAGATTTGATGGATTATGGAACAAGGAGTGGCAATAGCCTAAGCTTGGGGATGCCCATGGCACCCCCAAGATAATATAAGGACACCTAAAATCCAAAGCTTGGGGATGCCCCGGAAGGCATCCCCTCTTTCATCTACTTCTATCGGTAACTTTACTTGGAGCTATATTTTTATTCACCACATGATATGTGTTTTGCTTGGAGCGTCTTGTATTATTTGAGTCTTTGCTTTTTAGTTTACCACAATCATCCTTGCTGTACACACCTTTTGAGAGAGCCATACATGACTTGGAATTTGTTAGAATACTCTATGTGTTTCGCTTATATCTTTTGAGTTATATAGTTTTGCCCTAGTACTTCACTTATATCTTTTAGAGCACGGTGGTGGATTTGTTTTATAGAAACTATTGATCTCTCATGATTCACTTATATTATTTTGAGAGTCTTAAATAGCATGGTAATTTGCTTAAAATCCTAATATGCTAGGTATTCAAGATTAGTAAAATTTTCTTATGAGTGATCTGAATACTAAGAGAAGTTTGATGCTTGATGATTATTTTGAGATATGGAGGTAATAATATCAAAGTCGTGCTAGTTGAGTAGTTGTGAAATTGAGAAATACTTGTGTTGAAGTTTGCAAGTCCCGTAGCATGCACGTATGGTAAACGTTATGTAACAAATTTGAAACATGAGGTGTTATTTGATTGTCTTCCTTATGAGTGGCGGTCGGGGACGAGTGATCGTCTTTTCCTACCAATCTATCCCCTTAGGAGCATGCGCGTAGTACCGAGGTTTTTGATGACTTGTAGATTTTTGCAATAAGTATGTGAGTTCTTTATGACTAATGTTGATTCCATGGATTATACGCACTCTCACCCTTCCATCCTTGCTAGCCTCTTCGGTACCGTGCATTGCCCTTTCTCACATTGAGAGTTGGCGCAAACTTCGCCGATGCATCCAAACCCCGTGATATGATACGCTCTTTCACACATAAACCTCCTTATATCTTCCTCAAAACAGCCACCATACCTACCTATTATGGCATTTCCATAGCCATTCCGAGATATATTGCCATGCAACTTTCCACCGTTTCATTCATGACACGCTTCATCATTGTCATAATGCTTTGCATGATCATGTAGTTGACATCATATTTGTGGAAAAGCCACCATGCATAATTTATCATACATGTCACTCTTGATTCATTGCCCTTCCCGGTACACCGCCGGAGGCATTCATATAGAGTCATATTTTGTTCTAGTATCGAGTTGTAATCTTTGAGTTGTAAATAAATAGAAGTGTGATGATCATCATTAATAGAGCATTGTCCCAAATAAAAAAAGAAAAAGGCCAAAAAAGGACCAAAAAAGAAAAAAAAGGAAAAAGGAAAAGAAATAAAAAGGGGCAATGCTACTATCTTTTTTCTCCACACTTGTGCTTCAAAGTAGCACCATGATCTTTATGATAGAGAGTCTCTTGTTTTGTCACTTTCATATACTAGTGGGAATTTTTCATTATAGAACTTGGCTTGTATATATATTCCAACAATGGGCTTCCTCAAATGCCCTAGGTCTTCCTGAGCAAGCAAGTTGGATGCACACCCACTTAGTTTTTTTTGATTGAGCTTTCATACATTTATAGCTCTAGTGCATCCGTTGCATGGCAATCCCTACTCCTCGCATTGACATCAATTGATGGGCATCTCCCTATCCCGTTGATTAGCCGCGTCGATGTCAGACTTTCTCCTTTTTTGTCTTCTCCACATAACCCCTATCATTATTCTATTCCACCCATAGTGTTATATCCATGTCTCACACTCATGTATTGCATGAAAGTTGAAAAAAGTTTGAGATTACTAAATTATGAAACAAATGCTTGGCTTGTCATCAGGGTTGTGCATGATGAGAGCATTCTTGTGTGACGAAAATGGAGCATGACCAAACTATATGATTTTGTAGGGATGAACTTTATTTTGCCATGTTATTTTGAGAAGACATGATTGCTTAGTTAGTATGCTTGAAGTATTATTATTTTTATGTCAACATTAAACTTTTGTCTTCAATCTTTCGGATCTGAACATTCATGCCACAATAAAGAAAATCACATTGAGAATTCTATTTTTTATCATTTACCTACTCGAGGACGAGCAGGAATTAAGCTTGGGGATGCTTGATATGTCTCCAATGTATCTATAATCTTTTATTGTTCCATGCTATTATATTATCTATTTTGGATGTTAATGGGATTATTTATACACTTTTATATTATTTTTGGGACTAACCTACTAACCCAAGGCCCAGAGCAAATTGTTGTTTTTTTGCCTATTTTAGTGTTTCGCAGAAAAGGAATATCAAATGGAATGAAACCTTCGGGAGAGTTATTTTTGGAACAAACGTGGTCCAGGGTACTTGGAGTGGACGTCAAGAAATCAACAAGGAGGCCACGAGGCATGGAGGCGCCCCCCCCCCCCTCGTGGTCCCCTCGTGGCTCCACCGACCTACTTTTTCCTCCTAAACCCTATTTCCACTGCCGCAACCTTCTGTACCCAAGAGATCCCATCTTGGGGCCTTTTCCGGAGCTCCGCCGGAGGGGGAATCAATCACGGAGGGCTTCTACATCAACACCATAGCCTCTCCGATGATGTGTGAGTAGTTTACTTCAGACCTTCGGGTCCATAGCTAGATGGCTTCTTCTCTCTCTTTGGATCTCAATGCAATGTTCTCCTCGATCTTCTTGGATATCTATTTGATGTAACTCTTTTTGCGGTGTGTTTGGCAAGATCCGATGAATTGTGGGTTTATGATCAAGTTTATCTATGAACAATATTTGATTCTTCTCTGAAATCTTTTATGTATGATTGGTTATCTTTGCAAGTCTCTTCGAATTATCAGTTTGGTTTGGCCTACTAGATTAATCTTTCTTGCAATGGGAGAAGTGCTTAGCTTTGGGTTCAATCTTGCGGTGTCCTTTCCCAGTGACAGCAAGGGCAGCAAGGCATGTATTGTATTGTTGCCATCGAGGATAAAAAGATGGGGTTATATCATCGCTTGAGTTTATCCCTCCACATCATGTCATCTTGCCTAATGTGTTACTCTGTTCTTATGAACTTAATACTCTAGATGCATGCTGGATAGCGGTCGATGTGTGGAGTAATAGTTGTAGATGCAGAATCATTTCGGTCTACTTGTCGCAGACGTAATGCCTATATACATGATCATGCCTAGATATTCTCATAATTATGCACTTTTCTATCAATTGCTCGACGGTAATTTGTTTGCCCACCGTAATACTTATGCTATCTTGAGAGAAGCCACTAGTGAAACCTATGGCCCCCAGGTCTATCTTTTATCATATAAGTTTCCAATCTATTTTATTTTGCAATATTTATTTTCCAATCTATATCATAAAAATACCAAAAATATTTATCTTATTATTATTATCTCTATCAGATCTCACTCTCGTAAGTGACCATGAAGGGATTGACAACCCCTTTATCGCGTTGGTTGCGAGGTTCTTATTTGTTTGTGTAGGTACGAGGGACTTGTGTGTAGTCTCCTACTGGATTGATACCTTGGTTCTCAAAAACTGAGAGAAATACTTACGCTACTTTGCTGCATCACCCTTGCCTCTTGAAGGGAAAACCAACGCAGTGCTCAAGAGGTAGCAGAGATCATCTTATAATGCTACCACCGAACTAAGCAAAATAAGATGCATAAAGGATAAACATCACATGCAATCAATATAAGTGATATGATATGGCCATCATCATCTTGTGCCTTTGATCTCCATCTCCAAAGCACCGTCATGATCACCATCATCACCGGCTTGACACTTTGACCTCCATCGAAGCATCGTTGTTGTCTCGCCAACTATTACTTCTACGACTACCGCTACCACTTAGTGATAAAGTAAGTAATTACATGGCGATTGCATTTCATACAATAAAGCGACAACCATATGGCTCCTGCCAGTTGCCGATAACTGTGTTACAAAACATGATCCTCTCATACAATAAAATTTAGCATCATGTCTTGACCATATCACATCACAACATGCCCTGCAAAAACAAGTTAGACGTCCTCTACTTTGTTGTTGCAAGTTTTACGTGGCTGCTATGAGCTGAGCAAGAACCGTTCTTACCTACACATCAAAAACCACAACGCGGTATAGTGATTGCTTTTTGATCTTTAGAAAGAACCCTGTTCATTGAATCCGATTCAACTAAAGCTGGAGAAACAGACACCCACTAGCCACCTGTGTGCGAAGCACGTCGGTAGAACCAGTCTCGCGTAAGCGTATGCGTAATGTCGGTCTGGGCCGCTTCATCCAACAATGCCGCTGAATCAAGAATCAACTAGTGACAGCAAGCAATATGTATATACCCACGCCCACAACTCCTTTGTGTTCTACTCGTGCATATAACATCTACGCATAAAGCTGACTCGGATGCCACTGATGGGGAATGCAGTAATTTCAAAAAAATTCCTATGCACACGCAAGATCATGGTGATGCATAGCAACGAGAGGGGAGAGTATCGTCTACGTACCCTCGTAGACCGTAAGCAGGAGCGTTATGACAACACGGTTGATGTAGTCGTACGTCTTCATGATCGACCGATCTAGTACCGAAGATACGGCACCTCCGTGATCTGCACACGTTCGGCCCGGTGACGTCCCGCGAACTCACGATCCAGTAGAGCTTCGAGGGAGAGCTTCGTCAGCACGACGACATGATGACGGTGATGATGTTGCTACCGGAACAGGGCTTCGCCTAAGCACCGCTACGATATTACCGAGGTGGATTATGGTGGAGGGGGCACCGCACACGGCTAAAGATATATGATCAACTTGTGTCTATGGGTGCCCTCCTCCCCGTATATAAATGAGTGGAGGACGGGGAGGGGGCCGGCCTCTCTAGGCGCGCCCCAAGGGAGTCCTACTCCCATCGGGAGTAGGATTCCCCCCCCCCTTCCCTTTGTTGGTTTTAAGAGAGAAGGAAGGAAAGGGGGGCAGCCCCCTTCCCAATTCGGATTGGGCTTGGGGGGCGTGCCCCCTCCTTTTCTTCTTTCCCCTCTCTTCCACTAAGTCCCAATAAGGCCCATATACCTCCCAGGTGGTTCCGGTAACCTCCCGATACTCCGGTATACTCCCGATTTCACCCGGAACCATTCCGGTGTCCAAACATAGGCTTCCAATATATCGATCTTTACGTCTCGACCATTTCGAGACTCCTCGTCATGTCCGTGATCAAATCCAGGACTCCGAACTACCTTCGGTACATAAAAACACATAAACTCGTAATACCGATCGTCATCGAACGTTAAGCGTGCGGACCCTACGGGTTCGAGAACTATGTAGACATGTCTCCGATCAATAACCAATAGCGGAACCTGGATACTCATCTTGGTTCCTACATATTCTACGAAGATCTTTATCGGTCAAACCGCATAACAATATACGTTGTTCCCTTTGTCATCGGTATGTTACTTGCCCGAGATTTGATCGTCGGTATCTCAATACCTAGTTCAGTCTCGTTACCGGCAAGTCTCTTTACTCGTTCCGTAATGCTACATCCCGTAACTAACCCATTAGCTACATTGCTTGCAAGGCTTATAGTTATGTACATTACCGAGAGGGCCCAGAGATACCTCTCCAATAATCGGAGTGACAAATCATAATCTTGATCCATGCTAACTCAACAAACACCATCGGAGACACCTGTAGAGCACCTTTATAATCACCCAGTTACGTTGTGACATTTTGCAGCACACAAAGTGTTCCTTCGGTATTCGGGAGTTGCATGATCTCATAGTCATAGGAACATGTATAGTTATGGACAAAGCAATAGCAACAAACTAAACGATCATCATGCTAAGCTAACGGATGGATCAACTCAATCACATCATTCTCTAATGGTGTGATCCCATTAATCAAATGACAACTCATGTCTATGGTTAGGAA
The DNA here is from genome assembly GCF_003073215.2 of Triticum urartu. NCBI lineage: Eukaryota > Viridiplantae > Streptophyta > Magnoliopsida > Poales > Poaceae > Triticum > Triticum urartu. The sequence goes on along the minus strand of NC_053023.1, from coordinate 60,044,281 downwards.
ACATAACCATCATTGATTCAACGAGCTAGTCAGGTAGAGGCAAACTAGTGACACTCTGTTTGTCTATGTATTCACACATGTATTAAATTTCCGGTTAATAAAATTATAGCATGAATAATAAACATTTATCATGATATAAGAAAATAAATAATAACTTTATTATTGCCTCTAGGGCATATTTCCTTCATATGTGAACTAGATTATTGACTCTAGTAAACCCTTTGGGTATTAGTCACATGGAGATGTGAACTAATCACATAAAGATGAGAACTATTGGTGTTAAATCACATGACGATGTGAACTAGATTATTGACTCTACTGCAGGTGGGAGATTGAAGGAAATATGCCCTAGAGGCAATAATAAGGTTGTTATTTATATTTCCTTATATCATGATAAATGTTTATTATTCATGCTAGAATTGTATTAACCGGAAACTTAGTACATGTGTGAATACATAGACAAAACAGAGTGTCCCTAGTATGCCTCTACTTGACTAGCTCGTTAATCAAAGATGTTTAAGTTTCCTGACCATAGACATGTGTTGTCATTTGATAAACGGGATCTCATCATTAGAGAATGATGTGATGGACAAGACCCATCCATTAGCTTAGCATAATGATCATTTAGTTTTATTGCTATTGCTTTCTTCATGACTTATACATATTTCTCTGACTATGAGATTATGCAACTCCCGAATACCGGATGAACACTGTGTGTGCTATCAGACGTCACAACGCAACTGGGTGATTATAAAGATGCTCTACAGGTGTCTCCGATGGTGTTTGTTGAGTTGGCATAGATCGAGATTAGAATTTGTCACTCCATGTCTCGAAGAGGTATCTCTGGGCCCTCTCGGTAATGCTCATCACTGTAAGCCTTGCAAGCAATACGACTAATGAGTTAGTTACGGGATGATGCATTATGGAATGAGTAAAGAGACTTGCCGGTAACGAGATTGAACTAGGTATGATGATACCGACGATTGAATCTCAGGCAAGTAACATACCGATGACAAAGGAAATGAAGTATGTTGTTATGCGGTTTGACCGATAAAGATCTTCATAGAATATGTAGGAGCCAATATGAGCATCCAGGTTCTGCTATTGGTTATTGATTGGATATGTGTCTCGGTCATGTCTACATAGTTCTCGAACCCGTAGGGTCCGCACGCTTAACGTTCGATGACGATTTGTATTATGAGTTATGTGATTTGATGACCGAAGTTTGTTCGGAGTCCCGGATGAGATCACGGACATGACGAGGAGTCTCGAAATAGTTGAGAGGTAAAGATCGATATATTGGAAGGCTATATTCGGACATCGGAATGGTTCCGAGTGATTCGGGTATTTTTCGAAGTACCGGAAAGTTACGAGAATTCGCCGGGGAAAGTTAATGGGCCTTATTGGGTTTTAGTGGAGAGAGGGAAGGAGGGCCACGAGGTGGCGGGCGCCTCCCCCCTGCCCATACCGAATTGGACAAGGGTGGGGGCGCGGCCCATCCTTTCCTTCTCCCTCTCCCTCCTTTCCTTCTTTCCTACTCCGAAAAGGAAAGGGGATCCTACTACTAGGACTTAGGGCCGGCCTCTCTCCCTCTCTCCTTTATATACGTGGGCAGGGGGCACCCCAAAGACACACAAGTTTCTCTTAGTCATGTGTGGTGCCTCCCTCCACAGTTACACACCTCGGTCATATCGTCGTAGTGCTTAGGCGAAGCCCTGCGCCGGTAACCTCATGATCACCGTCGCCACACCGTCGTGCTGACGAAACTCTCCCTCGGCCTCAACTGGATCAAGAGTTCGAAGGATGTCATCTAGCTGAACGTGTGCTAATCGCGGAGGTGCCGTACATTCGGTACTTGGGTCGGTTGGATCGCGAAGACGTTTGACTACATCAACCGCACTATTAAATGCTTCCGCTTTCGGTCTACGGGGGTACGTAGACACACTCTCCCCGTTCGTTGCTATGCTTCTCCTAGATAGATCTTGCGTGATCGTAAGCAAAAATTTTGAAATACTACGTTCCCCAACAGCTTGGTGAACAATTTATGAAACTGAATGATCTAAATTGTGGAGGAACAGTAGAGGAAGAGTGGAGACACGAAGCAGCAACCAAAGACAGCGAGCGGTTGTCTCAGAGGCACTCGTCCTTTGCTGTTGTAGGTGTTGCCGCGACGATACTATGTACCTGCTCAATAGATATATAGGGTGGCTGGTTCGTCATGGATACCATGATATGGCATCGTATTTGGATACTTGGACCTAAGTGATCGAATGATTTTTGCTCAATTGTTTTACATATCTCATGATTTGTTAATTCTGGACTAATCTTTTGGCGAGATATAAGTTATAGTCGTAAATAACAATAACATGATGACATGATGTTGAGTGTTAACTGTCAGTAGAATGAACAATGAAGTTTGATCAATTACTATTTTAAGTCACTATCATGTGCATTCATGTAGGCTATACAGTACCAGAATCAACGGTATTGCTGATTGCGCGGAGGTTTGCTGAGTGCATTCTGTCAGGCACTCGGCAAAGGAGCACCTAAACTATGTGCATAGGAAAAACACTCGGCAAAGCTAGGTCTTTTTCCAATAGCGCGCTAGGAAGTCACTGAGCAAAAGAAAGACACTCGGCAAGGCAGGTGACATGTGTTCGGTGTCGTCGTGGTTGACGCGTTCACCTTTGTTGAGTGCCTGGTAAAGAACACTCAATAACCCATTTTAATTCTTTTTCTTTCTTTGCTTTGCTTTCATTTATTTCCTTTTTCTTTTCTTTATTTCTTTTCTTTCTACCTTCTTTTTTCTTTCTTTTCGTTGCTTTGTTTTCTCCTCTTTTCCGTCTCATTTCTTTTTTTCTTACCCATTATTTTCTTTTTGTCTTTCTTTTTTCTTCTCAACATGCATAGTTACATGTAAAGTGTTCAAATTTGGCATTTTTTGGAATGTTTCCTATATTTAAGCCTTTAAGAGTATTTGTAGCATTTGATGCATTAAACTCGAAAATCAAACTACAAGTACAAGAAATAATTGCGCGAGATGGATTGAAAAATCCTAGGGGATGGTATTTAGACCATGTTTACGCCTTATACAAGAAAAATAAAAGGAGTGCCAAACACCGGGGCGGGGGGGCGGGGGGGGGGGGGGGGGACTCAACTACCAACCTGGTGCTAATTGTAATTTTAATTCTCAAAAATCCAATCAAATTAATAACAACCTTTTATGCATAGAAACAGGACCATCTTCGAGGTAAAAGTTATCACGTAGACTGCTTAGAAACATGACCATCTTCAAGGAGGAATCTTTGTTTCGAGAGGAAACAAACGAGATTTTCAAGTGAAGTGTCAGACCGCTTCGTGTGTTGGGCTTAAAACTTTTTTTGGCCACCTCTTTCAAGAAAAAGAAACTTAGGGTTTCTCTGCCTCCCGTCGATGCTGCCGCCGGTCCGCCATGTCTCTGGTGGCCTTAGGGTCATGGAGGCGCGATGGACCCCGACACTTGTTGGTGGGAGGGGTCCTGTTCCGTTTTTAGATGCTTTTCTGAGTTCATTTAGGGTTTGTGTCCTACTCACGAAGGCGAGGAGGCAGCGGCTCCCTGGAGATGGAATAGGGTTCCCCCTGCCTAGCCTCCGTCCCGGCAATGCGTCTTCATTGTCGGAGGGCGTGTGGAGGTGTGTCTTCGGCGGATGTCGTGGGATTTGGTCGGCGCTGGTTTTCGGTGAATCTGCTTGGATCCAGTCTTTGTTTGTGCATCTGCAGCTTGGATCCTTCTGATCTCTTCATCGACGACGATTATTGTTCTGGTACGCGGATTTTGTGGGGCCTTAACACGATGACTTCCTGACTATCTAATACAACAAGTTTTATCTGGCTCCGGCGAGGGAGGGCGATGACGGTGGCGTGCCTTTGGCTGCTGCAGTGCTTGTAGTTGTCGCTAAGTGGCTTATGAACCTGGATGTAATTTTTGTTACTCCCGGGGCCTTTGTGATGTCATGTCAGATGATGAATAGATCTAGGGCTGGAAAAGAAGCTCAAAGCTCGTGAGCTAAACGAGTAGCTCGTGATTCGGCTCGAATCGACTCGAACTCGAAGAATGACGAGTCGAGCCGAGCTTTAGTTTAAGATCGTTTATGGACCGAGTTGAACGAGCCAATCTTACGAGTACTCGTGTAACTCGTTAGACTCGGTATAAAAGATCAACCACTCCCAATACAAAGAAAGGTCAGCCACTCAGCATCCTATGTCCCAGGCGCACAACACAAGGCCTAACCGTTGAAGGCCCAACCGCCTAGGAGACTCATGCGTTACAAGAAAATTACTATTGTTTAGTGATATATATGTTTAATATATACATACTCATTTTTATAATATTTAAGGGTTTTATGTTCATATCTTTAACGAGCTTAACAAGCTAAACGAGCCAGCTCGCGAGTTATACGAGTCAAGCCAATCTTGGATTTGAGCTCGTTATAATAACGAGCCGAGTCGAGCTAGCTCGTTAACGAAACGAGCTCTAGCGAGTCGAGTCGAGCTGTCTCGACTCGGCTCGAATTCCAGCCCTAAATAGATCAAAAGGTTTTCCGGAAAAGAACGTTTTCTGCATTCTACATACACCAATACACGTCACAAGTTAAAATTTACCATTTTTAAAAATTTGTTTGCTTATCAGTGCCAACGAGCTTTCTGAGTATTCATAGTTCGACTTCGCTGTGAATGTCAAACTCGGACTTGTTGGTGTCGGAGTTTGAGTTAGTCTCTTTTTTTTCCTTTTTTTTTTTTGCGGGTAAGGAGTTTGAGATAGTCGAGCCAAGTTTTGGACTACATAACGGCATATACCAAGGTTTTATGACCTTGTATTGCACATTTGCACTGTCAGAGAGAGTGTTAATTTGTCATATGCCTTCTGAGTGTGTACCACGTCGTGCCCAGTTTGAGTTCCCAACGGCACGTCTGTGTAAACTCGTGCAGGGTAGGTTGACGGGATCTCTTATCTTCCCGGCATTCCTCCTAGTAAATCAGCAAGATTACACACAGGGCAGGTCAATCTAAAGATTTTGACCTTTTGGGTCATCCATCCAGTAAATTAATCGATTTTTTAACCTAAGGTTTTTACAGGCCTAGAAAAACTCGGTACGTGCGGTTAACAAGCAAGGCGGACAGAGCAATAATCAAGATATGCGTGTGCTCCACAAGAGCCAACCCGTCAAGCGACTAGGTTAATTAAGCCATTAACAGTACGCACAAGAAAGCACAGTGTCAAGAGATATTTCTGAAGAATAGAATCATCATGAACACTAGTACGTACTACGGCTCTGTATGTGCACCACTACCCAACGGCACATTGGAAGGCTCAGCAGCAAAGAAGGGTCCGAAAGAAATGGCACTAGAACATATCCGAGAGAACCTCGCATCTTAGCAACAGAGAAAGCCGAACGAATAAGACTGCAGGGAAAAGCCGGAAGCGAGGCGAGGCCAAGGATATTGGCATCGAACGTGTACAGGCAATCTTCTGAGACGTCCATGTCGGAATCCCTTGAGGCCTTGAGCTGTCGACCGAGCATCAGATGCCTCCATATCTTTCTTTGCCTGCCGGGAAACTATGGATTACCCCGAAGCTGCTGTCCCTTGTGCTTGCCAATCAGGGACTGCTTGGTGACGGTGTGTCTGCTGGTGAAGATGAATTTCTCCATCCAATGGTTTTGGATCGGGTAAATATCAAGGTGCCACCGGCTCTGAATTATGTGGTTGCTGGGAATTTTTCTCCAACTTCGCAGTCTTCCGAAAGGAGAAGCCCCAAATGCCTGCGATCATCTTCGTTTTTGTCCCTTCTAACTGAGCCTCTAAACACTGTATTACAACTTTAGACTTTGCATCTGATTCTTCCAAAAAACAAAGTATATCTTCGACCACTACTCTGGTAGTATGGGTCGAGGTTATCACATGTATGGGGTGCAATAATAGTCTACCAAGTCCAAAATTCACAAGGCGGCTGTTATTGGTACTTTAGGTGTACTTTATAAGTCTTTTCGCAAAATTATAGTTATTGAACATGCTTCTACATATGTAACAAAATACTCACTCCATCCGAGAAAACTTGACCTAAACTTGTTTATCAAATCAATGTATCTAGAACTAACTTGGTGTTAGATACACCCATTTGAGGGACAAGCTTTTTTGGGCGGAGAGAGTATCAAATTTCAAATATGACCAAATACAAAAAGTGTTAAATAGAACTAGCACGATACTATATTTGATAATTTTAGTTATTTATTGTTGGATTTGTCCTTTTGTTTGTCAAGTTGTGGGCCAAACCTAGATCTGAAATTTTGTGACGTCAGTTGTACGCGTTCTTTCTATGTGTGAAATTTTGTGATGTCAGTTGTACGCGCTCTTTCTATGTGTCATGATTTTCTTTCCAGATTCTTGACAACTTTCAGCTTCAGGGTTTGTTTTACTATAATATCGTATGATGTCTTAATTTTATTTTCATAGCTTTATCGCACTAGTTGGGCTCACTGCTCACCAGTATGTGCCTCGAGAATCAAACAGGTGTCGATGAAGATGTCCCCAAACTGAATTTTCCCTCGGTTTTGCTTCCAAACCGGAATCTTATTTGCCCAGAAGCAGCGCCCCTACGCCTATACATACGTGTAGCGCGCATTCCTCTCCCTCTCACCTTGAAACCACCATCACGATCACCGCCTAGCACGAAGCGCTGCGAAGCCCAGCTTGCTTCAGTTCACCGGCATGGCGTACCGAGTGCTGGAGGTCACGCTCCTGTCAGCCAAGGACCTCAAGAGCGTGAACCTCATCACGCGCATGGAGGTGTACGCGGTGGCGACCATCTCCGGCGACCCCATCACGCGCCAGTGCACCCCGCCGGACCCGCACGGCGGCCGCAACCCGACCTGGAACGCCACGCTCCAGTTCGCCGTGCCGCCCACCGCCGAGGAGGCCACGGGCGGCTGCCTCCACATCCTCCTCCGCGTCGAGCGCATCTTCGGCGGCGACCGCGACGTCGGCGAGGTCATCGTGCCCCTCTCCGAGATCCTCTCCGGCGTCGGCCACGGCGCCGACTACGGCGCCCACAGCATGCCGCAGTTCGCGTCCTACCAGATCCGCAAGGTGCACCGCACCGAGGTGCGCGGCCTGCTCTACCTCACGTACCGTCTCGGCCCCGTCGTCCTGCCGGAGCCCCATCTGGAGATACCCGTCGACGAGTGGCCCGTCGTGGCGTACCCGGCGAAGCAGGTGATGCCGCCGCCGCCGCCGCCTCCACCGCAGGCTGCTTGGCCCGGGTATGTGGCCGCGGCACCGCCGGCGAAACCACCTGCCGGCTACGTGGCTGTGCCCCCGCCTCCACCTGCAAAGCCGGCCGGCTACATGGATGTGCCGTTTTCGCCTGAGAAAGCACCCGGGCATACGGCCTGGCCGTCTCCAATACCTTACTGGTACGGGCCCGCGCCATCACCTGCAAAGCAAGAAGGGCATGCCGCCGTGCCGCCGTCGCCGAAACCTTCTGGGTACGGGACCGCGCCATCGCCTGCAAAGCAAGAAGGGCATGGCGCCGTGCCGCCGTCTCCGAATCCTTATGGGTACGGGACCGCGCCGTCGCCTGCAAAGCAAGAAGGTCGTGCGGCCGTGCCGCCGGCGACTCCAAAACCTTCTGGGTACGGGACCGCGCCATCGCCTGCAAAGCAAGAAGGGCATGTCGCCGTGCCGCCGTCTCCAAAGCCAGCCGGTGGACATGTCGCCGTGCCGCCGTCTCATGAGCCATCCGGTCGGGTGGTGTCCATGCCGCCTTCTCCAAAACCAGTCGGGCGTGTGGTGTCTATGCCACCGTCTTCTCCGAAACCATCCGGTCAGGTGATGTCTATGCCACCTTCTCCAAAGCCAGTGGAACGTGCGGTGTCCATGCCGCCGTCTCAAAAACCGGTCGAACGTGCGGTGTCCATGCCGCCGTCTCCGAAACCGGTTGACCGTGTGGTGTCCATGCCGCCGTCTCAGAAACCAGCCGGGCATGTGGTGTCCGTTCCGCCGGCTCCAAAACCGGTTGAACGTGTGGTGTCCATGCCGCCGTCTCAGAAACCGGCCGGGCAGGTGGTGTCCATGCCGCCGCCGGCTCCAAAACCAGTTGAACGTGTGGTGTCCATGCCGCCGCCGGCTCCAAAACCAGTTGAACGTGTGGTGTCCATGCCGTCGTCTCAGAAACCGGCCGGGCAGGTGGTGTCCATGCCGCCGCCTCCACCGAAACCAGTCGAACGTGTGGTGTCCATGCCGCCGTCTCAGAAACCGGCCGGAAATGTGGTGTCCATGCCTCCGCCGCCGCCGAAACCGGTCGAACGTGCGGTGTCCATGCCGCCGTCTCCGAAACCGGTTGACCGTGTGGTGTCCATGCCGCCGTCTCCAAAGCCAACCGAGCAGCATGTGTCCGTGCCGCCGTCAAAACCAGCGGCACAAGTGGCCCCGCCACCGTCTCCCAAACCTTCTGGGTACGAGGCCGTGCCTTCTCCTCCGAAACCAGCACCACATGCGGCCGTGCCGCCGTCCCCGAAACCATCGGGTCATTACACCGTGCCGCCGTCTCCAACACCCGCCGGACATGTCGCCACCATGCCGTCGTCGTCTCCGAAACCACCTGTTCATGCGGTGCCACCATCTCCAAAGACAAGCACGCATGTGACGGCCGTGCCGCCGTCGCCAAAGCCAGCCGGCGGGCATGTGTCCGTGCCGCCGTCTCCAATGCCATCCGGCGGGCATGTGTCCAGGCCGCCGTCTCCAGCACCATACGGTCAGGTGGTGTCCATGCCGCCTGCTCCAAAACCAGCCGCCCAAGTGGCCGTGCTGCCGCCTCCAAAACCAGCCAATTTGCCGGCAGATCACAACCCCAGCATGGAGTTCGGGTGGGGGCTGGGCGCCGGCCTGGTCAGCGGCGCGATCAGCGGGATGCTGGCCGGCGGCAACAAAGGAGAACCGACGGCGTACGCACCACAAGCCGCTCCACTCGCCCGCAGCCGTCAAGTGTCTGTGTCTAAGACGTACGGTAGAGATGTTTACACGCACTAATAATAACCTTGCTAAGATCCAAATATAGCTTGATACGAGTGTATAAACACTTGCACGATGTACTAGTAAAGAGTGCCGGTTTGGCATGACTGGGTTTGTAGCTAGTTATGCTATAAATTAAGACATGGGTACGTCTATGTATACTTTGTAATTTGGAATAATTAAGCTTTATGCTCCTTATTAAGTTGCATATATTATGGAAGAGTAAACTGCATAAAACCGCCATATGTGCAAATCGATTCGCTCAAACTATCTAAATTGCAGTGGATCTTAGTACTGAACATACTGAAACGTGTGGTTAAATGATGTTTGTGAGCATACTCAAACCTAAATGTAGTAGTTTTATGCAATTTGCTTATATCATTGTGCATAGTTGCAAAGATTAACGCGTGTTTGCTATTTGTAAGGCAACTAAGAATAGATTTGGTGTTAGTCGATTCGGGAGAGAAGATGAGGCGCAACTCTGAGGCAGAGCTCGCCGCGGCAAGCGACAACAAGGCTCGGGGATGCCATCGAGGTCAAGCCGGAAGCACCCGGAGCCGGTGACGATGTGACGGTGGTGTGACCGATGGAAGGAGTCAGAGGTTGGCGAATCAAGGTGTGGGGTGGTCTACTAACGCTGGAGAAGAGCAAGGGGTACAGGGATGCCGGGTGGGGAAACATGGCGCAAGCAGCGCCGAGGCGTGCCGGGGAGCACCGCCGCTCGTAGGTGGTGGCAGCAGGCTGTCAACTGATGGTACATGAGGTGAGGGTGCTGGATTTCAATATAGAGGGAGGAGGAGGTGGTGGAAGAAGAAGAAGAAGAAGAAGAAGAAGAAGAAGAAGAAGAAGAAGAAGAAGGGGAGGGGGGGCTATTGTTGGATTGAAATCCAACAGGTGACGGGTCCCTACCATATAGTAGGTCCCATAGATTAATCTCTACCATTTTTTTGAAAAGAAAAGATTACTCTCCACCATCGGGTGTTCACAAAGGGATGGCTCATATTAATCTAACGCTCCTCTTCAATTTACTGGCGCAACCAATTTCATCAATCGGCGCAACACAAGAACATTCACGTGGCAACACACACCATGTACGTCACAAGCATGATGAGCAATCGACGTGCACTACGGTTGCAGCAATTACATAGCAAGATGCAACAACAGTTTACTACCCATGTGAAAGAAAGAAAAATCGAAAGACCACCATGTACAAAATTCCGAATAGAATAGTGAAAAATCTGGAAACGAACAAGCAAGAGAGGAGGATAGAATTTACTGCAGCAATAATTTGCACGAGCACCTGTAGCTGTATACATTGAGCATCTTCAGTTCCATGCGTCTCGATCACGCACAAGGCAGAGCGAGGGCGATAACCGAACCACCGTCCAGACTATCTAGTCGCTGATAGTTATCCACTAAAAATGAAAACAACACTGAGATAGAAGAATCGATTCGCGGTTTTACCGTGCGTGCACCGCAGTGAAATCAGAGGTAGAGAGATAGGTGGGGAGCAGAAGCAAGAGAGATGGGCAGGTTCGGATTTGAGCCACCTACCATGCCAGTTTTACTTTGTGTCGGTGGGCCCAATATGTCAAATTCATTATTTGATAGCTTGTGAATCAACAATTTGGGTCATGTGTGCATCATGTCTGAATGGTGTTGGGTTTGAGTAAAATGTCGGTGAAATGATGTCTGTGAGCAAACCGAAACCTAAATTTGACAGCTTTATTGAAATGGAAATCTAGCAGGTGGAAAAATTGACCGATGCCAAAAATAAATTCCCGAGTGCTTGCCATATAGTTGACCCCACCGATTAATAGCCACCATACTATTGAAGAGAAAATGTTACTCCCCGCCATCGGATCTATACACAGATGTATGACCCATATTAATCTCAAGGTCCGCTCTAAGATCTACCGTTGCAAAATTTCAGCAATCGGCGCAACACGACAAGCATGATGAGCAATCTTCCTCGTGCGCTTCAGTTGCAACAAAAGTACAGGGCAAAATGCAACGACAATTTACTACTCATGCGGAAGAAAAAAAAAATCAATAGAGCACTCTGTACAAGATCCTGAAAAGAACACTGAAAAGGGGAGGACAGAATTACCGCGGTAATAATTTGCGAGAGCACCTGCAGCTGTGCACATAGAGCATCTTATGTTGCGTGCGTCTCGATCACACGCATGGAAGGGCGATGGCAACAGCCGAACCCAAGATATCGAACACTTTTAACTGACGTCCAGACTATCCAGTCGCCGATAGTTATCCAGTCAAAAAACGAAAAGAGCACCGAGACAGAAGAATCGATTCGTGGTTTACCGCGGGTGCTGCAGTAAATTTTACAGCGCCATTTAGTAATTTTAGCGCGCTGTGCCCGATTCAATCCAGCAGACGCACAAAAATACAGCGGGTAGTGGATAGCGCGCAGCAGTCCAGCAGACACACTAAAAAATAAAGCGCCACAAATATGTCTACAACAAACAGGTCCCTACATATTTACAAATAAATCCATCTGACCAAAACAAAAATGCAATTAGGTCCCCAATCGTTGGAGCAAGCTAGCTTGCAAATCATCTTCCGCCGGCCACGGCAGGCGAGCTAACTTGTTGTGATCTCGTTGGAATCGCAAACACGAACTAGCTAACTTCCCTTAAATCGTTGAAGCAAGCTAGCTTGCAATGGATTGGAATCCAAATCTCCGCATGCACCGCTCGCCTCTGGCCACCGCACACGCTCCCGGCCAGCGAGTTCGAGGTTGCGGCGAGCTGCAGGGAGGCGGCGAGTAGAAGGGCAACAGCAGCTCCCGGCCGGCACGCGCTCCGGGCCGACGAACTCGAGGCGGCGAGTTGCAGCCGGCGAACAGAAGGGCAGAGGCGGGATGAGCAAAGGGAGCAGAGCACTTGTCTTTGCGCGTCATTGTCCAGCGCGCTGTACGCCGCGCACCAAATATAGCACATGCGATGTAGAAATTCTCAGCGCGCCGAATGGATTTTACAGCATGCTGGCTTTTGCAGCATCTGTTGGAGATGCTCCGCGCGCTAAATTAGCGTTTTTTTCCAGCGCGGGCTACTTTTAGCGCCTTTGTTAGAGATGCTCTAACACTGGTTCTATCAATCTATGTGCAACAGGCAAGAGAAACACATCAGAATATATCCAGAACTTAACTAAGGTGTAAAGAAAACCCAGAAATTCCCTCCATAATATCTGTACAATTAATTATGCAAAGTACACTTAAGAAGACTAAAATATCTTGCAAGTTATTAACAATGAGGAACGAATCGATCCCACGAGATATTTCCAAAGAAGAAAGATCTGAATTACAGTATAAACAAACAGCACATTGGTCTTGTCTTTGCACTACTGCGGTCCTGAAATGCCTGCAGCACATTCAAAGGTTGAGCGGCAAAGTTTGGCTGAAAGAATTGGTATACATATCCGAACATCGCATCTTTCAGCAACAGAAAAAGCACGAATAAACCGGAAGCGGAGCCGGACCGAGATATCGGAATCGATCATCAGAATAGAGAAGAGGGAGCTTTATGCTGGCCATGATTGCTGTTATGAATTTAGTCTCTAGGACTACGAGAACAATGCCTTGCCCAAGTTGCTGAGCATCCGATGCCAACAAATCTTGGCCTACCAGTACCATCCAAACTTGGACTAACAATACTGATTAACCACAAGCGGCTTCCTCATCAGGGAATTGTAAATATGCATCCGTGGCGATCCTCGCGTTGTTTTTGTATTGCATTGTGTACTTGATGTTTGTAATAATAATACAGTTAGAGAGACACACACAAAAAACCTGTTATAGTTCTAATATTATTCCCTTCTTGTAGCTTATATTCTCCACCGGTTGGCTAAGAACACTGAAGTGCCATTGAAGCAATATTCAAGTTCCCAAACACATTACCGTAGTATATATGCAGAATCCCATACTCCCATCTAAATTTTACACATTTTGGGTCCCGGAAGGAATCTAATCATCACTTGGGCCTCGCTTGATTGCCGTTCTATGGGCCATTATCCATGTAATTTCAGTCAGTTTTTTGCTCCGGGCTAAAATCATGCTTGGTTAAAATGCAAAAGAGTGTCATTGCACAAAATTAAGGCTGTGCCAAAAAAAGTGTAATTACACAAATAGAAAGGTGCAATTGAACAGGTAAAAAGTGCAACTGCACAAAAAGAGCTAGTACACAGTTCAATGACCAACTCGCAGCTGCTATGTGAAATATGAAACACATATTCAAATAGTAGTAAACTAAGATAAAAACACTTGTATAAAATAAAATAATACAAATATAGCACTAACAAAATTTTATAGATAACAAAAGAACTCTTCTGAACACAGAGACAGAAAAGGCTTCTTTACTACCGTATTTAGCACACACAGTGCGTCTGACCCTATTGAACCCATCAGCTGACCTGCAGACCAACGGCTGCCAATTATGCACTGCGACCATGTTGCTCACTGTCACTGGGATTGGGATGAGCTTCATGCTCCTGGCCGTGCGTAGTCCATTTGGCCAAGGAGCCGAGGGCATGGAGGTCACGAAATCACCATCCACATCGGTCAAAGTTGGTCAAGTGAAGTGTTTCAAAATAGATGACTCAATTTTATACTAACTATTTTGTTTAACCGCGTACTGCTTTCCTGGGCAGGAACTGATGCTACGCAAATTTCGAAGGGTGGATCCAATCCACATATCCACACTATGCTAAGGTGATCACCACGTCCACGTACGTGCAATTTCTATTCCACCTTATCCAAGCAGCTCAGTGGCACTGCTACCCAACATGGTACGCATATGGTGACATGTGTGCACGCAGCCCTCGGTCGTTTTCGTTTTGGATGCTCGTCCAGTTGACGACTCGGAAGAGGTGGTAGCACTTTAACTGACATGCACACTCCTTTGGAGATGCATAGACGGATAGATGTATGTATATCCAGGGGTTTATCCACAGCAACCCATGCATGCAAACAAAAGATGACCGCCTCTTTGAACTTTGAAGCAGCTTAGTTTCTAATAACTTTTTTTTGTTTATTTTTCTGTTGTTCCAAAAACAGAAACAGCTTATTCTCATTGGTTTTAGATAGATGGCTCACCATCCATGCCGGAATTCAGAAGTGCTATTTGATCTGAATATACATAATTCTGTGGGCATAATAATCACACAGCTCTCGAGCCCGCCGTATGCAACCAGCCCGGAAGTTTCCCATCTGAATTCTCACATAGTTTTTGGAATTCTGGGCCCACACCTCCTCCTCCTATACATACACTACCCACTCAAGGTGCTGCATACCTCTCAGCTAGCTTCAAGCAAAGCCACACCAGCACCTGCCAATCAAACACTTGCAACCAGGACATCTATCTAGCTTCATTACCTAGAGAGTGAGTGAGTGAGTGAGTGAGCTCCAAGCTAGACAGGTAGCATGGCGTACAGGGTGCTGGAGGTGACCCTCCAGTCGGCCAGGAACCTCAAGAACGTCAACCTCATGTCGCGCCTCGAGGTGTACGCCGTCGCCACCATCTCCGGCGACCCCATGACGCGCCAGTGCACCCCGCCCGACCCCTACGGCGGCCGCCACCCCACCTGGAACACCACGCTCCGCTTCACCGTCCCGCCCACCGCCGCCGCGGGCGCCAGCGGCTGCCTCCACGTCCTCCTCCGCACCGAGCGCTCCCTCGGCGACCGCGACGTCGGCGAGGTCGTCGTCCCGCTCACCGAGGTCCTCGGCCTCGGCGGCTCCTTCCGCGACCCGCGCGACCTCGGCCCCCGCCCGCCCCAGTTCGCCGTCTACCACGTCCGCAGGGTGCACCGCCCCGCCGACACCTACGGCGTGCTCTACCTCTCCTACCGCCTCGGCGGCGTCGTCCTGCCGCAGCCTCACCCTCATGCGCCGCACCCGCACCACGACCACGCTGCCGCTCACGAAGAAGACCACGTCGTCGCGTACCCGGTGGCGGCGCGGCCGTCGTTCCATCACCACCAGCCGTACGCCTACATGCCGGCCCCGACGCTCATGCCGCCGCCGCCGCCGCACTCCGCGCAGGCTTCTTCCGGTTCCGGTGCGCACATGTCGTCCTCGCCACCGTCTCCGCGGGATTATAGCGGGCATATGGCCCTGCATCCGCCGCTTTCAAAGGCTTACGGTTACGGGCACCTGTCGATGCCGCCGCCGCTCCAAGCCTCCGGGCACACGGCGACGCCCCCGGCGCCTCAAAGAGCAGCAGCCGGGTACAACGCAGCCGGCTCGCCGTGGACGAACGCGAGGAATAACGGCGGCGCTGACTTGGGCAGCATGGGGCTGAGCGCCGGCGACATGATGTCGGACGCCGCGGCGTACAACGCCGGGTACAGGGCCGGGATGGCCCGCGAGTGGAGCGGGGTCCGCGGGGCCGCCGTGTACTAGCTACTAGCCAGCATGCACATCCATCGAGTTGATCACTTATTAATTATTATAAGCTGAATAATAAAGTTGATTTGATTTACTCCTACTTGGAAGTTTTGGTGGCGACTCGCAAGATCGAGCTAGCGCAGCCGTCGCGCGCTTCCATGCGGTTCATCGCCACGGTGTGCACAACGGCGAAGTATATCTCCCCGCCGCCGCGCGCTCTGCGCCCACGTTTCCGCACGGCCGGGCGTGCGCTTGTTTTTTTATTTTTCAAAAAACCTTCCTAACTTTAATTTTAGTATCTCTACTCCTAATGTCTCAGTTGATAGGTCGCGTTCCGGGTTTTATTTTCGTCCCACCTCACCCGGTCTTTTTTGGTACTTCCTCCCACCTCCCTCTCAGCCGTGAAAAACCAAGGAAAACCCCGCGATCGAGTCCCGCACACGCCCAACCTCCCGTCTCACGCTAAGCCGCATAGAACCAAAAAAAAACCTCAAGCCGAGTCCCCCGCTCGCCCCACGCACTCCAGGCCCTAACATCCCGTCGCACCGAGACAGACGAACCAAAAAAATCTATGAATAGTCCGCCGGTTATTTTTCGCTGGTTTTTATTTCGCCTCACCGCTTTCGTTGGTTTTATTTCGCTGGTTTTATTTCGTCTCCCTCCCACCTGTCTTTTTGCTTCATCACCCACATAAACCCATCAGATTAATTACCATAAAAAAATCACAATCAATCAAGTATTGATGATCAGATTAGTTACCATATAAAAAATAAATCGCAATCAATCAAGTATTGATGGGATATTTCCTTATATTGATGTGATTTCCCTTTTTTTATCATCAATCGTCTCTACTGCCTAAAAAATGCGTAGCTTTCCTTTTCGCTTCACCACCCACATAAACCCATCAGATTAGTTACCATATAAAAAATAAATTGCAATCAATCAAGTATTGATGATCGGATTAGTTACCGTATAAAAAATAAATCGCAATCAATCAAGTATTGATGGGATATTTCCTTATATTGATGTGATTTTCCCTTTCTTATCATCAATTATCTCTACTGACTAAAAAAATGCGTAGCTTTCCTTTTCGCTTCACCACCCACATAAACCCATCAGATTAGTTACCATATAAAAAATAAATCACAACCAATCAAGTATTGATGATCAGATTAGTTACCATATAAAAAATAAATCGCAATCAATCAAGTATTGATGGGATATTTTCTTATATTGATGTGATTTTGCGTAGCTTTCCTTTTCCTGCCAACCGACCGCGTCCCGTCTCCCTACATCCGCCCTCGTTGCTCTGCCTCCCGCACGAAAAAAACCGTTTCGTTTGACCTCCCCCAAACCCCGCATGATGGAAAAACCCAGCCGCCTGCTTCCCCTCCTCTCGACCGCTCCATACGTCCAGATCGCGGCCTCATCCCCATCCTCCTCTCACGTCACGGCGGCCGATGGACTGCCGCCACCACCCTCCTACTCTCTCGCCGCCGCCGTCCTCCCGCTCGCTCGTCGCCGCCGTCGCCACCAATCCCGGCGAAGGCGCCGTTGCTGCTATGTCGCCTCCTTTCCCCATCCAAGCCTGACCATGGCAACGGCGCCCTCTCATGTGTCCCGCGGTGAGGTTTGGGGAGGCGCGACCACAATCCAGTAGGGATCTCACCGCGGACCCGTCCGCTGGGATGGGTGTTGCCTCCGTTGCGAATGGGATCGAAGGGAGGGACTACTTCGTCGTCAAGGTCGGCGAGGCAGCGGCCGATTGGGAGCCCGGTTGTGAACATGGGAGTTCGTCCCCATGGAGGCGGCGGACGTGGAGATTGGATGTGAAGCAACCCCACTTGCCGGTGGTGGAGGCTTGCCGTCCATGTGATCCTTTCTTCTCCCGGTATCCCCATTCCTTGCCTCCCATTACAAAAGCGAGCATAAATGAGAGCAGGGGCTGATTTTCATCACTTCATTTCTCATATTTTTAGTTGCTTTTTTGAGATTATACAAGATGCTCCCGATCTGTTTTGTCAAATTACTTGGATCGTCTTATGGAATTGACAGCCATCGCATTTTTCACCTCATGTTATTTCTTAATCCTTGTCCCACTAGGCATCCACTACATGTTTGGTAATGACGTGATGTTGAGGCGGCTAGGAGAAGCTCAGCAGCCAGATCAAGGGCTATCGAGATGGATCTGGGAGCCAAGCAATAGTTCTTCTGTTAAATTTTGGTTATTATCTTTTCTATTGTTACGATTGTGGGATGGTTGATTTTGACTCGGTGTAACATTTGCATTTGTTTCCCCAGCTTGTTGGCGTAGATGCATGGCACTGCGGCAACTAATCAAGAGCGAGGGCAGTGCACATCAGAGCTACGCTGAATGTAGCGAGCCAACCACGAATTGGGTATGTTCACACGAGGGATGGGAGAGGAGAGGAACATTAACATTTTTCATGATTTGGATGAAAATTTCAGTTCATAGTTTCTCCGTACGTGGCAACACACTAACGGTACTCATGGGCTTAGGATGAAAGTAGCGCCAGCAGAATCAGTAGGTTGGATGGGAAGGCGGTTGTTGCCCTTGTCCCTTGGTGCTAGCCTACCGTGGTGGCCTCACTAACTTGCTCATTGCGAATACGAGTTCGTGGGGTCGCGAGTTGCTGCAGATTTGCTTTTATCACTTTTTACAATATTTATTGATGTATCCCTAACTCATCGAGTCATTTTTAGCTTTGATTTTCCATATATGCCAGCCTAAATATCCCATGGTCAGAATATTTGCATGGTTAGTGGACATTGTCCCTTTCTTTCTAATGTTTAATATTTTATATTGCCGATAGAAATAATTTTATCCGCTTGATTTAGGAAGTGCACATAGGTAGGTCAACATATTTTGTAGCTCTTTCGGATGTAAAAGCATATGTTGCATAAGAAATTATTATCTTCCAAGCATACTCACATTTCACTAACAAATAGGGGGAGGTTCAGACTTCAGAGCAATGATAAAAAGGTTTATTTCTCACTCTTTTGTTGGAATTTTAGTTCCAAGTTAACATGATTTCTTATCCGCTTCATAAGTCATGCATCTGCTTAATTAGGTGATAAGTAGGGCTATTGTGGGGTTTGTTTAAACTCCAGCATAAGGAATTCTTGTTTAAAAAAAAGACTTTTGGCTTCTTTAATTACAAATTGATTGCAACATCGTGTTAGTATGTGATTTCTCACATGTGGTTGTAATATTTGTGAAGACGTGCATTGCACGTGCACTTGGAAGCGGGCCCGTGGCCCGCGCCGGATGGCGCCGACGCTGACCCGGGCCACCTCCTCCACGTATTCTTGGAGCTGTGGCTGGCCGATTTACATGAAATTAATTCCCTCAGTTCTGGTGGCAAATATAATACACATAATTCATATTGTTATGCACTAGCTAGTGTGTGTGAAATAGATGGATTATGGTCCCGTACCCAATAAGATGGATATGTGTGTGTGTTAGAGAGAGGAAGAGGGGGAGAGAGAGTGAGGAAGAGGGAGGGAGTGTGTGTGAGGATTTGATGGTAAAAAAGTCGTCAATGTCGTAATATTGAACTCTTTAAGTTAACGTGGCCCCATTGTAACGCACGGACGTTCTTGTAGTAAATAATAAGGGACGAGCCTCAGGGTGGACACGGTCCGGACCGGTCCAGTCCTTGACCGAGTCACCGTTTTGACCGGCCGCCGGCAGAGCGGACCGACCAGCTGGGCGGTCCTGATTTCAGGGCTCGGACCGATCGCGCTCCAGCCCGGGCTGGACCGAGAGGACCGGCCGTGGTCACCGTCGATGTGGGCACAACGCGCACGAGGGGTTGCTAGACAGCGCAGGAGGAGGTGTAGGGCGCTCGATGGTCCAGACCGGCGGTGGTGTACACATGGAAGCGACAGGACGCGGCGAGCGCCGACCGGCGGGCGCCATTGTTAGCCATGAAACTGCGCGTGTTTCCTCCTTATCAGTTTTTGTGTCGCATGCAAGTATTGTAGTGCGTGCATGAGCCCACGATTTTTTGTGTGTGGGCCTTGCCGTGATTAACGGATCAAATCTGACGTGAAGTTAGACGTGGGATGACGCCGTGATTATAGGATCGAGCCTGTTTCTGTCGTTCTTTTTCTTTTTAGTAGTGATATATTCCTAAGAATGATTTTTACGTAAACTTATGTACTAATTGAATTGGATTGCTTCTGTTACCTAAAATCGTGGGGCAGTTATTACAAACCAAACAAAGATATCACGTATAGATTTGGTAAGAAAGTCGCGTAGGAATAGAATGTTCCTTCTGTTTTCTGTTCGACTTGATAAAAGGAAACGGAAGCATGGGATGGGCGCATGATTTTTGGAGTCTCTCGTTAGTCGCTAGTAAAAGGAAACGGCAGCGAAGGGCTAGTCAAGAATGGCGCCGCGATTATCGGATCGAACGCCGGCACTCTTGTTCTTTCTATTCTCTGTCTGACTGAATACAAGGAAAAAAGGCAGCGCGTGATCTGGGTCTTCTTCTACCTCTTGCATGAGTGAGTACTTGATTCCCATGAACAGCGCCGGATGGGACACGTCCAGGGCGTCGCCGGTGGCCGCGGTGAAGAAGAACAGCCCGCACCTTCGGTCCGCTCGGTCGGACCGGGCAAAGACCGGACCGGACCGAGAAAATTTTGGGCCGAAATTTAGTAACCGGACCGAACAAATTCTTCAGCGGGCCAGGACCGGACGGTCCGGTCCAGAACGGGCCACGAGCAGGCCGAAAAGCCCGCTCGCTCCGTCCAGCCTGAGACGAGCCCCTCATAATCGCCCCGGACCCCTCTTTTCGAGAAACCCTACCACCAGCAGGCCCGCCGTAATCGAGAAGATCCATCGATCGCCTCGCCCTCGTGAGATCCAGAGTCGACGAAACACTCTCCTCGGATCGACATGGAGAGTAGCGATCAGTCCAATCCAAGGAGGAAGAACCGCAGCAATAATCGAGTTGCCCCTCCTGAGAGCCTACGGCGCCTGCTCGAGCAGCTCAAGGAGGAGAAAGATCGAGTTAATTCGCTCCGGGAGGAAATCAGGACGCTGCGCCTCGAGCTGTTTGGTAGTCAGGGAGGAGCCCGCGGCATGCCATTACAGCGGAGGACGTACCATTTGCTTCAGCAACTGCTTCTGCACAATAGAGTTATGCGTGGAGCGTATTCATGAAACTGTCCAGGCCACCATATTGGGTGTCCGTGTCAAAAACGGGCCATGGCCTTTCTATTATGGCGGTCAAGTTGCTTGCCTCTCACCATCACGGACATATAAGGTCACTGGTGGTAAAGTCACTTACACTACTCACGCCCCATCCATGGAAGTTGTGATGCTTGCTTCACGTGGTAGAACTATGCCTAAGGGTTCACACGGTTACCTTCGTCTATCAAGGCATGTAGTTTCTGTAGAATTGGAAGGAAGCCTGAATGTTGTCATACAAGCCTACTCGGAATCTGGTGATATCACCGCACAAGGTGAGGTTTGCTTCATGCCCAAAGCTTGCAATATAAGTCAGGAGACATGTTTCTTGGGTGACCGTGACCCTAAGGTGGAAGTGGAGATTACCGTCGCTTGGTCTCTTCTTGTTTCGAACAGTCGTCATTTGATGATGAATGGAATGGATTTTGATGAGTTGAAAGAAGCGGTCAGTGGGTTAGGAGTTTGATGGCTCGCTTAGAGATCATATCACTGTGTGGCAATGGGCAGTTTTGAAGCTTCGGGTGATTTGGAACTCGGTGTTCTTTCCTCTCTAGATGTTACCTATTAATGTATCAGTTGTGTGCTGAAATGTGTGTAATGCGAAATTATGTAACAAATTTTGCTAACACTTAGTTGTTTCTAATTAATTTACTTCGAATATGAGCACCTAAGTCAATCATCACAAATATCAAATATAGTACTCCCTACGTTCACAAATATAGTTCTAGCTTTTTTTATGAATTGGATGTATATAGAGACGTTTTTCTGTATTTGTTCACTCATTTCAGACTACGTGCCCATATTGAAATATCCAAAAGATCTTATATTTTTTTTTAACAGAGTGGGTACTAAATAGTAGAAATATATAAGACCATGCATACATAGAAGATATTAGCTATTGGGGGTTGTTGGCATTACTACGTGGGGGATGACCATAGTTTGACAACAAACATGTTGTAAACTTTATATTTCCAGAAGTACTACCCTCTTGGTGATATATTTTGTCGGTTGTCCATGAGACCAAACTCATGGATAAGTTAAGCGATATGACTGTTGGTATTATTGGATCTCCCTACATTGCTGTTGGTAATCACTTTGGTTTGCTGCCGCTGAAAATGGTTTCCCTAAATTAGAGATATTTGGTGGTATGGTCTGTAAAATATACTTCCTATTTTAATTTGGTGCAGATATACATATAAGTATTAGCAAGTTAACTTTTGGATTGAATATCAGCAGTACCATATTGACACAATATTGTGTGCACTCATACATTCATGTCATACGGAGATTAGAGGGGGAGGGGGGGGGGGGGGGGGGGGGGGAGTAGATTTCTGAAGAAAGAATTTTCGCAAAAAAAAAGTGGCATTCGTCTAAATTCTAAAGTACATATATATGATATGAAAGGCTATATACAACTTGAAGATTGGGCCATCAAATTTCATGGTTACATCATATATCGTACATGCTTATAAGGGGCATCCATCTGGGCGTGAAAGATGAGACTTTCGAGGTTGAGAGTATGGACCGGGACGAATTCTTCGTTAGTATGGAGTTATTCAAAAGATCTATCAACTTTACATGGGAAACTGCCGAGAGAATGGACTATGTGCATAATCAACCATCTAGTTCTCTCCAACTAAAGCAATCTGAAATTGTTGTATGAGTTCTGTGCTGAAATATCTGTAATGCACCTGGATTAATATTACATATGCTTTTTTAGGGAAAATATTACATATGCTGAATTAGTGTGTGCCGTGGTAACAAAAGAAAGCACAAACCCGAGCCCAATAAACAAGGCGGGGCCCAGTGCCTGTACGTTTGGCCCAGCCCAACGGACCAACATCTTTATGTACGTTTCAGGAATTGTAATCCGACTCCGAACATGCATGCATGTCCCAGTTCGACATGGTTACCAACTTAACTAGTACTAGTACTAGTACTGTAGTTTTCATCATGGGGCGATCTATATACACCACGGGTACGTACGTTCACGATCGATCGAGCCTCGGTCGATCAATCAGTTAGCAAATCGAACTAGTTGTAGCCGCGAAAAGCAAGCTTAATTTGATGGATCTATCGTTCAGCCCGTCGGTCATGGCCTCTACGTCGTCTTCCTCCGAGCTGCCGGACGGGGAAGTCCTAGTCCCCGCTCCCGATCCGCTCGTCCACGTCGCCTTCAACCAGCACGGCACGCACTTCGTCGCGGCCACGGCCACCGACTTCCACGTATTCTCCTGCCACCCTCTCGAGCGCGTCATGCACCGGCGCGGCTCCGACGGCTGCACGTTCAAGGTGACCTCCGCCCAGCTGCTCACGCGGTCTCAGCTGGCCGTCGCGACGCGGAGGCCCGGCGCCGTCGACGGCCACGTCATCGACTTCTGGAACGGCATGTGCAAGCCCAAGGACGCCAGGACCAACACCGTCAGGAGCCCGTGCGGCGCCGTCGGCGGGTTCCGCCTGCGGGGGGACCACATGCTCGTCGCCGGCGAGGGGACGGCCACGCTGTTCGACGGCGTCCACTGGGAGAAGGAGGTGACGACGGGGCCCAACCCGCTGGGGCTGTGCGCCATGGAGGAGCCGAATGGGCCCGCGACGCTCGTCTACGCC
The DNA here is from genome assembly GCF_003073215.2 of Triticum urartu. Lineage (NCBI taxonomy): Eukaryota > Viridiplantae > Streptophyta > Magnoliopsida > Poales > Poaceae > Triticum > Triticum urartu. Next base: position 60,021,002 of record NC_053023.1, on the reverse strand, counting down.
CTCCCGCTGCCGGAGGCGGGATCGGTGCAGGTCCGCCGGCGCGGCAGGGCCGGCAGCGTCAGCGTGCGCGCGCACGGCTCGGGCGTGGCGTGCCTCGCGCTGTCCCCCGACGGACGGCTGCTCGCCAGCGCCGGCACCCGAGGCACGCTCCTGCGCATATTCAGCACCGCCGACGGCACCAAGCTCCAAGAGGTATGCACAGCATGTCTGAAAGCTGTCTACTCTTTCGATCATGAACTATTGTGCATTGGTCTCTTCAGTTTTGACCTCAGACTTTCAAAAGCTTTTAAGGAACTTAGATAAGGTGATTTGAAAAGACAGATTCACTACTCCATACAAGTGCTCTTACTAAGATGTTTTTTCAGTGGTCAATATAGAAAAAATCTCGGAATTAATAACAGTAATAATCCTAAACAAAGGATAGCTTCAAAAAAATATCCTAAAAAGGGTCAATAACCAAATAGAAATAAGTATATTCCTCATTTTGTAAAAAGTGTGTTTTCTTTCCAAAGATATAATTTTAGGAATTTTACTTGCTTGGTCGTAAGGCAACACATACACACATGTCGTGTGTTCTAGCATGCTTTTGGTCAGAAATCACCCTAAGGCGAGTCAAACAAAATTCTCATTGAAATCCTACAATATAACTAAATAAGTGATCTTAATAATATGCAAACGTGTCACATGATATGTACCTACGCATGAGAAAGTTATTTTATTATGCAATACTCCTGGAGTACTTCTATATTTTAAGATACAAGGTAATTAAATAAAGTAAATCATTAAGACTTCCTGTTCCAAATAATAACCGTTTCATATAATCAAATTTCATTGAAACATATCGCAACTTATTCCCGCGGCATGGTTGGATATTATCTATTTATATTTAGAAGAGCATTTGAACCACTACTTTAGCGATCTAAACACTTTTATATTTCTATATAGGGGGAGTACATTGGAACTTCATCTTGTTCACATGTTGGTGTTCTTGACTCTTGTTGTAGCTGAGAAGAGGCACCGAAGGGGCAGACATCCACTGCATCGCCTTCTCCCACGACTCCAAATGGTTAGCGGTGTCCAGCGACAAGGCAACGGTGCACGTTTTCAGCATCAATGACTTCAACCTCACAAGCTCCACTCTCGAGGAAGATCATGCCAGCAATGACCTTTTGGTGGCACCACTCGTACTACCATCTTCTCCCGCACCCGCAACAACCAACCAGAGCTCATCACGCATGTCATTTTTGAAAGGTGGGTGGATATTCCTACATTTTAACTGGTAAAATTAACGTCGCTCCATACAATTTTTTACTCAATCAAAATCTTAACATAACACTTCACTCCTCATGAACACACAGGCTACCTACCGACGTATTTCAGCTCGAAGTGGTCGTTTGCCCAGTTCCGGATCCCTAACGCCTGGACCAAGTGCTCCGTGGCGTTCGACAGGAGACACCCCAACACCATTACCATTGTCTGCATGGACAAAAGGTGCGTTGAAGAAGCTAAAATCACTCTCTCAATTTTATATTGACACACATGTCACATGTGCAACACATTGTCACACACACGCATGTGGTATTCTGTATCACACGCTCGCCCGAGCCTACCTCCCACTTCTTGATCCATTTTGTTTAGAAGTTTCTTACATGTTGACAACGACTGTCATGGTGTGCGTGCAGGTTCTACCGCTGTGAGTTCGACCCGGTGAAAGGAGGCGACATGGTGCCGGGGGTGTGCCACGAGAACTTCATGGACCTGTGAAGGGATTAGGGACGCAAGGCAGCAAGGCAGCAAGACACTTCTTTAGGTCCAGTTGAAAGTCAATATACTTTCAGGTTGATGATGTCTAGATTTTTCTACGTAGACGTACCTCTATGGTGTTGTATGAATCATAACTTCTTTGACACTTTGATCATCTTCGTTTTTAATGAATATAATGCATGCAACTCACCCGCATAATTCAAAGAGGAAAAAGAATTATACGGCGCCAAGGTACAACCACAAGTCATAAGGCGTGATGTTCATATGGAGCCCACCGCATCACAGATCCCATCTTCTTCATCTGTTGTTAGAGCATCTCTAGCAGACCCCTTAAAACCGCACGGTCCACATAATTCTGACGACTATACGGGTTTGGCCCGATTTTTGGGCCACACCAAACCCCGTGTAGTCGGCCCGACCCGTAAAAATTTACAGTGGCCCGAAACGACCCCCCCCCCCCGGCAGTATATATTCGGGTCTGCGGCCGTGATACGGGTGGAAACCCTATCCCATCGCCGCCGTGATTCCCCATTTCCTCCTACGATTTCTTGCTGCTGGTGACCTAAATCCGCTGCCTCGCCCATCGATCTGCCACGATGTGGGGCGAAAAGTGGAACTCTGGCCGGCGCGGTAGCGACTGTTGGAAATATGCCCTAGAGGCAATAATAAATTAGTTATTATTATATTTCCTTGTTCATGATAATCGTTTATTATCCATGCTAGAATTGTACTGATAGGAAACTCAAATACATGTGTGGATACATAGACAACACCATGTCCCTAGTAAGCCTCTAGTTGACTAGCTCGTTGATCAATAGATGGTTACGGTTTCCTGACCATGGACATTGGATGTCATTGATAACGGGATCACATCATTAGGAGAATGATGTGATGGACAAGACCCAATCCTAAGCATAGCACTAGATCGTGTAGTTCGTATGCTAAAGCTTTTCTAATGTCAAGTATCATTTCCTTAGACCATGAGATTGTGCAACTCCCGGATACCGTAGGAGTGCTTTGGGTGTGCCAAACGTCACAGGTAACTGGGTGGCTATAAAGGTACACTACGGGTATCTCCGAAAGTGTCCGTTGGGTTGGCACGAATCGAGACTGTGACGGAGAGGTATCTCTGGGCCCACTCGGTAGGACATCATCATAATGTGCACAATGTGATCAAGGAGTTGATTACGGGATGATGTGTTACGGAACGAGTAAAAGAGACTTGCCGGTAACGAGATTGAACAAGGTATCGGGATACCGACGATCGAATCTCGGGCAAGTATCGTACCGATAAACAAAGGGAATTGTATACGGGATTGATTAAGTCCTTGACATCGTGGTTCATCCGATGAGATCATCGTGGAACATGTGGGAGCCAACATGGGTATCCAGATCCCGCTGTTGGTTATTGACCGGAGAACGTCTCGGTCATGTCTGCATGTCTCCCGAACCCGTAGGGTCTACACACTTAAGGTTCGATGACGCTAGGGTTATAAAGGAAGTTTGTATGTGGTTACCGAATGTTGTTCGGAGTCCCGATGAGATCCCGGACGTCACGAGGAGTTCCGGAATGGTCCGGAGGTAAAGATTTATATATAGGAAGTCCTATTTCGGCCATCGGGACGAGTTTCGGGTCATCGGTATTGTACCGGGACCACCGGAAGGGTCCCGGGGGCCCACCGGGTGGGGCCACCTATCCCGGAGGGTCCCATGGGCTGAATTAGGGAAGGGATCCAGCCCAAAGTGGGCTGGGGCGCCACTTCCCCCTAGGGCCCATGCGCCTAGGGTGGGGGAACCCTAAGGAAGAGTCCCATAAGGGGAAGGCACCTCCTAGGTGCCTTGGGGGGGAGGGAAACCTCCCTTGGCCGCCCCACCCCCCTAGGAGATTGGATCTCCTAGGGCCGGCGCCCCCCCCCTTGGCCCTCCTATATATAGTGGGGGAAGGAGGGCTCTTTCATCCATGCCTTTGGTTGCCTCCTTCTCCCTTCTCCAACACCTCCTCCTCTCCCGTGGTGCTTGGCGAAGCCCTGCAGGATAGCCACGCTCCTCCATCACCACCACGCCGTTGTGATGCTGCTGGATGGAGTCTTCCTCAACCTCTCCCTCTCTCCTTGCTGGATCAAGGCATGGGAGACGTCACCGGGCTATACGTGTGTTGAACGCGGAGGTGCCGTCCGTTCGGCACTAGGATCATCGGTGATTTGGATCACGACGAGTACGACTCCATCAACCCCGTTCTCTTGAACGCTTCCGCGCGCGATCTACAAGGGTATGTAGATCCACTCCTCCCTCGTTGCTAGATGACTCCATAGATTGATCTTGGTGACACGTAGGAAAATTTTGAATTATTGCTACGTTCCCCAACAGTGGCATCATGAGCTAGGTCTATGCGTAGTTTCTATGCACGAGTAGAACACAAAGTAGTTGTGGGCGTTGATTTTGTTCAATATGCTTGCCGTTACTAGTCTTATCTTGATTCGGCGGCATCGTGGGATGAAGCGGCCCGGACCGACCTTACACGTACTCTTACGTGAGACTGGTTCCACCGACTGACATGCACTAGTTGCATAAGGTGGCTAGCGGGTGTCTGTCTCTCCCACTTTAGTCGGATCGGATTCGATGAAAAGGGTCCTTATGAAGGGTAAATAGCAATTGGCATATCACGTTGTGGTTTTTGCGTAGGTAAGAAACGTTCTTGCTAGAAACCCATAGCAGCCACGTAAAACATGCAAACAACAATTAGAGGACGTCTAACTTGTTTTTGCAGGGTATGCTATGTGATGTGATATGGCCAAAAGGATGTGATGAATGATATATGTGATGTATGAGATTGATCATGTTCTTGTAATAGGAATCACGACTTGCAAGTCGATGAGTATGACAACCGGCAGGAGCCATAGGAGTTGTCTTTATTTATTGTATGACCTGCGTGTCAACATAAACGTCATGTAATTACTATACTTTATTGCTAACCGTTAGCTGTAGTAGTACAAGTAATAGTTGACGTGACAACTTCATGGAGACACGATGATGGAGATCATGATGATGGAGATCATGGTGTCATGCCGGTGACAAGATGATCATGGAGCCCCAAGATGGAGATCAAAGGAGCTATATGATATTGGCCATATCATGTCACTATTATTTGATTGCATGTGATGTTTATCATGTTTATACATCTTATTTGCTTAGAACGACGGTAGTAAATAAGATGATCCCTCATTACAATTTCAAGAATGTGTTCTCCCCTAACTGTGCACCGTTGCTAAAGTTCATCGTTTTGAAGCACCACGTGATGATCGGGTGTGATAGATCCTTACGTTCACAACGGGTGTAAGACAGTTTTACACATGCAAAACACTTAGGGTTAACTTGACGAGCCTAGCATGTGTATAGACATGGCCTCGGAACACAGAAGACCGAAAGGTCGAGCATGAGTCGTATAGAAGATACGATCAACATGAAGATGTTCACCGACGTTGACTAGTCCGTCTCACGTGATGATCGGACACGGCCTAGTTGACTCGGATCATGTAATCACTTAGATGACTAGAGGGATGTCTATCTGAGTGGGAGTTCATAAGATGAACTTAATTATCCTGAACATAGTCAAAAGGTCTTCGCAAATTATGTCGTAGCTCGCGCTTCAGTTCTACTGTCTAGATATGTTCCTAGAGAAAATTTAGTTGAAAAGTTGATAGTAGCAATTATGCGGACTAGGTCCGTAAACTGAGGATTGTCCTCATTGCTTCATAGAAGGCTTATTTCCTTAATGCACCGCTCAGTGTGCTGAACCTCGAACGTCATCTGTGGATGTTGCGAACATCTGACATACACATTTTGATAACTACGTGATAGTTCAGTTAAACGGTTTAGAATTGAGGCACCGAAAACGTTTTTGAAACGTCGCGAAACATATGAGATGTTTCGAGGGCTGAAATTGGGATTTCAGGCTCGTGCCCACGTCAAGAGGTATAAGACCTCCGACGATTTTCTTAGCCTGCAAACTAAGGGAGAAAAGCTCAATTGTTGAGCTTGTGCTCAGATTGTCTGAGTACAACAATCATTTGAATCGAGTGGGAGTTGATCTTCCAGATGAGATAGTGATGTTTCTCCGAAGTCATTACCACCAAGCTGCTAGAGCTTCGTGATGAACTATAATATATCAGGGACATATATGATGATCCTTGAGATATTCGTAATGTTTGACACCACAAAAGTAGAGATCAAGAAGGAGCATCAATTGTTGATGGTTGGTGAAACCACTAGTTTCAAGAAGGGCAAGGGCAAAAAGGGATGCTTCATGAAACGGCAAATCAGCTGCTGCTCTAGTGAAGAAACCCAAGGTTGAACCCAAACCCGAGACTAAGTGCTTCTGTAATAAAGGGAACAGCCACTGGAGCAGAATTACCCTAGATACTTGGTAGATAAGAAGGCTGGCAAGGTCGATAGAAGTATATTGGATGTATTATGTTAATGTGTACTTTACTAGTACTGCTAGTAGCACCAGGGTATTAGATACCGGTTTGGTTGCTAAGTGTTAGTAACTCGAAACAAAAGGCTACGGAATAAACGGAGACTAGCTAAAGGTGAGCCGACGATATGTGTTGGAAGTGTTTCCAATGTTGATATGATCAAGCAACGCACGCTCCCTCTACCATCGAGATTGGTGTTAAACCTAAATAATTGTTATTTTGTGTTTGCGTTGAGCATAGACATGATTGGATTATGCCTATCGCAATACGATTATTCATTTAAGAAGAATAATGGTTACTCTGTTTATTTGAATAATACCTTCAAATGGTCTTACACCTGAAATGAATGGTTTATTGAATCTCGATCGTAGTGATACACATGTTCATGCCAAAAGATAGTAATGATAGTACCACCTAGTTGTGGCACTGCCACATAACTCATATCGGTATAAAACGCATGAAGAAGCTCCATGTTGATGGATCTTTGGGCTCACTCGTTTTTGAAAGGTTTGAGACATGCGAACCATGTCTATTGGTGTATTTGCATGAAGAAACTCCATACAAATGGACCATTTAGACTCACTTGATTTTGAATCACTTGAGACATGCAAATCATACCACATGGGCAAGATGACTGAAAGCCTCGGTTTTAGTAAAATGGAACTAGAAAGCAACTTGTTGGAAGTAATACATTTTGATGTGTGCAGTCCAATGAGTGCTGAGGCATGTAGTGGATATCGTTATGTTCTTACTTCATAGATGATTTGAGTAGATGTTGAGTATATTTACTTGATAAATCACGAGTCTGAATTATTGAAAGGTTCAAGTAATTTCAGGGTGAAGTTGAAAGATCGTCGTGACAAGAGGATAAAATATCTATGATATGATCATAGAGATGAATATCTGAATTACGAGTTTGGCACAGAATTAAGACATTGTGGAAATTGTTTCACAACTAATACAGCCTGGAACACCATAGTGTGATGGTGTGTCCGAACATCATAACGTGTACCCTATTGGATATGATGCATACCATGATGTCTCTTATCGAATTACCACGATAGTTTATGGGTTAGGCATTAGAGACAACCGCATTCACTTTAAATAGGGCACCACGTAATTCCGATGAGATGACACCGTATGAACTATGGTTTAGAGAAACCTAAGCTGTCATTTCTTAAAAGTTTGGGGCTGCGACGCTTATGTGAAAAAGTTTCAGGCTGATAAGCTCGAACCCAAAGCGGATAAATGCATCTTCATAGGACACCCAAAACAGTTGGGTATACCTCCTGTCTCAGATCCGAAAGCAATAAGGGATTGTTTCTAGAATCGGGTCCTTTCTCGAGGAAAAGTTTCTCTCGAAAGAATTGAGTGGGAGGATGGTGGAGACTTGATGAGGTTATTGAACCGTCTCTTCAACTAGTGTGTGGCAGGGCACAGGAAGTTGTTCCTGTGGCACCTACACCAATTGAAGTGGAAGCTTATGATAGTGATCATGAAACTTCGGATCAAGTCACTACCAAACCTCGTGGGATGACAAGGATGCGTACTACTTCAGAGTGGTACGTAATCCTGTCTTGGAAGTCATGTTGCTAGACAACAATGAACCTACGAGCTATGGAGAAGCGATGGTGGGCCTGGATTCCGATAAAAATGGCTCGAGGCCATAAAATCCGAGAGAGGATCCATGTATGAAAACAAAGTGTAGACTTTGGAAGAACTACTTGATGGTCGTAAGGCTGTTGAGTACAGATGGATTTTAAAAGGAAGACGGACAATGATGGTAAATGTCACCATTAAGAAAGCTCGACTTGTCGTTAAGAAGTTTCCCGACAAGTTCAAGGAGTTGACTACGATGAGACTTTCTCACTCGTAGCGATGCTAAGAGTCTGTTGGAATTATATTAGCGATTACTGCATTATTTATGAAATCTTGCAGATAGGATGTCAAAACATTGTTTCCTCGACGATTTTCTTGAGGAAAGGTTGTATGTGATACAACCGGAAGGTTTTGTCAATCCTGAAAGATGCTAATAAGTATGCAAAGCTCCAGCAATCCTTCTAAGGACTGGAGTAAGCATCTCGGAGTTGGAATGTATGCTTTGATGAGATGATCAAAGATTTTGGGTTTATACAAAGTTTATGAGAAACTTGTATTTCCAAAGAAGTGAGTGGGAGCACTATAGAATTTCTGATGAGTATATGTTGTTGACATATTGTTGATCAGAAATGACGTAGAATTTCTGGAAAGCATATAGGGTTATTTGGAAAGTGTTTTTCAATGGAAAGCCTGGATTAAGCTACTTGAACATTGAGCATCAAGATCTATAAGGATAGATCAAAACGCTTAATGGTACTTTCAAATGAGCACATACCTTGACATGATCTTGAAGGTGTTCAAGATGGATCAGTCAAAGAAGGAGTTCTTGCCTGAGTTGTAAGGTATGAAGTTAAGACTTAAAGCTCGACCACGGCAGAATAGAGAGAAAGGACGAAGGTCGTCCCCTATGCTTAAGACATAGGCTCTACAGTATGCTATGCTGTGTACCGCACCTGAATGTGCCTTGCCATGAGTCAGTCAAGGGTACAAGAGTGATCTAAGAATGGATCACAGACAGCGGTCAAAGTTATCCTTAGTAACTAGTGGACTAAGGAATTTTCTCGATTATGGAGGTGGTAAAAGAGTTCGTCGTAAAGGGTTACGCCGATGCAAACTTTGACACTAATCCAGATTATTCTGAGTAGTAAACTGGATTCGTATAGTAGAACAGTTATTTGGAATAGCTCCAAATAGAACGTGGTAGCTGCATCTAGGAGATGACATAGAGATTTGCGAAGTACATACGGATCTGAAAGGTTCAGACCCGTTGACTATAAACCTCTCTCACAAGCATAACATGATCAAACCCAGAACTCATCGAGTGTTAATCACATGGTAATGTGAACTAGATTATTGACTCTAGTAAACTCTTTGGGTGTTAGTCACATGGGGATGTGACCTTGAGTGTTAGTCACATAGCGATGTGAACTGGATTATTGACTCTAGTGCAAGTGGGAGACTGTTGGAAATATGCCCTAGAGGCAATAATAAATTAGTTATTATTATATTTCCTTGTTCATGATAATCGTTTATTATCCATGCTAGAATTGTATTGATAGGAAACTCAGATACATGTGTGGATACATAGACAACACCATGTCCCTAGTAAGCCTCTAGTTGACTAGCTCGTTGATCAATAGATGGTTACGGTTTCCTGACCATGGACATTGGATGTCATTGATAACGGGATCACATCATTAGGAGAATGATGTGATGGACAAGACCCAATCCTAAGCATAGCACTAGATCGTGTAGTTCGTATGGCTAAAGCTTTTCTAATGTCAAGTATCATTTCCTTAGACCATGAGATTGTGCAACTCCCGGATACCGTAGGAGTGCTTTGGGTGTGCCAAACGTCACAACGTAACTGGGTGGCTATAAAGGTACACTACGGGTATCTCCGAAAGTGTCCGTTGGGTTGGCACGAATCGAGACTGGGATTTGTCACTCCATGTGACGGAGAGGTATCTCTGGGCCCACTCGGTAGGACATCATCATAATGTGCACAATGTGATCAAGGAGTTGATTACGGGATGATGTGTTACGGAACGAGTAAAAGAGACTTGCCGGTAACGAGATTGAACAAGGTATCGGGATACCGACGATCGAATCTCGGGCAAGTATCGTACCGATAAACAAAGGGAATTGTATACGGGATTGATTAAGTCCTTGACATCGTGGTTCATCCGATGAGATCATCGTGGAACATGTGGGAGCCAACATGGGTATCCAGATCCCGCTGTTGGTTATTGACCGGAGAACGTCTCGGTCATGTCTGCATGTCTCCCGAACCCGTAGGGTCTACACACTTAAGGTTCGATGACGCTAGGGTTGTAAAGGAAGTTTGTATGTGGTTACCGAATGTTGTTCGGAGTCCCGGATGAGATCCCGGACATCACGAGGAGTTCCGGAATGGTCCGGAGGTAAATATTTATATATAGGAAGTCCTATTTCGGCCATCGGGACGAGTTTCGGGGCCATCGGTATTGTACCGGGACCACCGGAAGGGTCCCGGGGGCCCACCGGGTGGGGCCACCTATCCCGGAGGGTCCCATGGGCTGAATTGGGAAGGGATCCAGCCCAAAGTGGGCTGGGGCGCCACTTCCCCCTAGGGCCCATGCGCCTAGGGTGGGGGGGAACCCTAAGGAAGAGTCTCAAGGGGGTAAGGCACCTCCTAGGTGCCTTGGGGGGGAGGGAAACCTCCCTTGGCCACCACCCCCCTAGGAGATTGGATCTCCTAGGGCCGGCGCCCCCCCTTGGCCCTCCTATATATAGTGGGGGAAGGAGGGCTCTTTCATCCATGCCTTTGGTTGCCTCCTTCTCCCTTCTCCAACACCTCCTCCTCTCCCGTGGTGCTTGGAGAAGCCCTGCAGGATAGCCACGCTCCTCCATCACCACCACGCCGTTGTGATGCTGTTGTATGGAGTCTTCCTCAACCTCTCCCTCTCTCCTTGCTGGATCAAGGCATGGGAGACGTCACCGGGCTGTACGTGTGTTGAACGCGGAGGTGCCGTCCGTTCGGCACTAGGATCATCGGTGATTTGGATCACGACGAGTACGACTCCATCAACCCCGTTCTCTTGAACGCTTCCGCGCGCGATCTACAAGGGTATGTAGATCCACTCCTCCCCCGTTGCTAGATGACTCCATAGATTGATCTTGGTGACACGTAGGAAAATTTTGAATTATTGCTACGTTGCCCAACAGTGACGACCCCGAGCGGAAGCGCTGCGTCACCGCCGACGCGGCGAGGAAGCGGTCTGCCCGGCGGTACACCAACCATGGCCTTGAGCCGCCACCATCACTCCTCCGCAGCGAGATGGGGGAGTACGACCGGCGGCAGGCTCGGCTATCGTACAACACAGGTAGCTCCTCCGGTGCGTGCAACTCGCATACGCCGCTGCGCCGGTCAAGAGGGAGGCGGAGGATCTCACTCAGCTCCGCGCAGTGAAGAGGGAGCATGAGGCGGAGCGGCTGCGCGCCGGCGTTGTCGGGCCAGAAGACAACATTCCCCCATCTGAGGCGGGCACCATCAAGGTGGCGATTCTCGTGCGCTGTGTGCGGGAGGAGGAGGTGGCGGAGCAGCGCCGCCACCGGGACGAGGAGGTCAACGATGTCCTACTCGAGCAGGGCCTCGCCAAGACGCGGGAGTTCGAGGAGAAGGAGGAGGCGTGGGGCCGCAAAGCCGAAGCGCAGGACTACATGTACATCGACCTCACCTCCGACAATGACGACGAGTGATCGCCGCCACTGCCGTAGCGTCGCCGCCGCACCCGCAGGACTCCGGTGAGCCCCATTTTGGCCAGTTTAGGGTTAGGGTAGGCCAATGCGTAGTATGTAATCAATGAACTATATGTATGTATGAATGATCATCTCTAATGTTTCTTTTTCATTTCTCGCCCAAAATATTTTTCAAATTTTACAGTTTCATATAAGGATTCAGCTCGGCCGCAGCCAAACTCGCCCCTTGTAAGAGGGCAAACGCGAACCGTAAACCCCTTATAAGGGCTAGCCTTATAAATGTCTGCTACAGATGCTTTTAATGCCTTCATTTTGTCACCTTCTGGCTTTTCTCTCCCTTGTGTCCCTCGTCAGTGCACTGTTGTCATTTTAATCTTCTAGCCAAGTTTCAGTTGAGGCATCAACATGCTCAGCTAAAGCCTTCCCCAAAGGTTACCGGGTGCACATTATATGTTCGTTACCCCGTGCAACCTCATCGAGTCGTCAACCTCATCGTCCTCAGTATTGTCAGAATTTTGTTCTCGATGATCGTGGGGACCTCTCCCGTCGTGATGCAGCTAGCCGCTAATTAGCAGCATCCCTAAGGCTGGTTGTAATGGGAAGTATCATATACTAGTATCATACATATGATACTAGTGTATGATACTACATCCCTAATGCATGGTATCATGTGTTGGTATCATATAGGACTACATTTATTTCCATGCATGACACAAAGTAGCACATTCAAGGAAATATGCCCTAGAGGCAATAATAAAGTTATTATTTATTTCCTTATTTCATGATAAATGTTTATTATTCATGCTAGAATTGTATTAACCGGAAACATAATATATGTGTCAATACATAGACAAACAGAGTGTCACTAGTATGCCTCTACTTGACTAGCTCGTTGAATCAAATATGGTTAAGTTTCCTAGCCATAGACATGAGTTATCATTTGATTAACGGGGTCACATCATTAGAGAATGATGTGATTGACTTGACCCATTCCGTTAGCATAGCACTTGATCGTTTAGTTTGTTGCTATTGCTTTCTTCATGACTTATACATGTTCCTATGACTATGAGATTATGCAACTCCCGTTTACCGGAGGAACACTTTGTGTGCTACCAAACGTCACAACGTAACTGGGTGATTATAAAAGTGCTCTACAGGTGTCTCTAAAGGTACTTGTTGGATTGGCGTATTTTGAGATTAGGATTTGTCACTCCGATTGTCGGAGAGGTATCTCCGGGCCCTCTCGGTAATGCACATCACTTAAAGCCTTGCAAGCATTGCAACTAATGAGTTAGTTGCGGGATGATGTATTACGGAACGAGTAAAGAGACTTGACGGTAACGAGATTGAACTAGGTATTGAGATACCGATGATCGAATCTCGGGCAAGTAACATACTGATGGCAAAGGGAACAACGTATGTTGTTATGCGGTTTGACCGATAAAGATCTTCGTAGAATATGTAGGAGCCAATATGAGCATCCAGGTTCCGCTATTGGTTATTGACCGGAGACGTGTCTCGGTCATGTCTACATAGTTCTCGAACCCGTAGGGTCCGCACACTTAAAGTTCGATGACGGTTATATTATGAGTTTATGTGTTTTGATGTACCGAAAGAGTTCGGAGTCCCGGATGAGATCGGGGACATGACGAGGAGTCTCGAAATGGTGGAGACGTAAAGATCGATATATTGGACGACTATATTCGGACATCGGAAAGGTTCCGAGTGATTCGGGTATTTTCGAGAGTACCGGCGAGTTACGGGAATTCGTATTGGGCCTTAATGGGCCATACGGGAAAGGAGAGAAAGGCCTCAAAGGGTGGCCGCACCCCTCCCCATGGGCTGGTCCGAATTGGACTAGGGAGGGGGGTGCTCCCTTCCTTCCTTCTCCGTTTCCCTTCCCTTTCCTTCCCTCCAACTCCTACTACATGGAAGGGCTCCTAGTTCTACTAGGAAAGGGGGAATCCTACTCCCGGTGGGAGTAGGACTCCCCTAGGGCGCGCCATAGAGAGGGCCGGCCCTCTGCCTCCTCCACTCCTTTATATACGGGGGCAGGGGGAACCCCAAAGACACAACAATTGATCCCTTGGATCTCTTAGCCGTGTGTGGTGCCCCCTCCACCATAATCCACCTCGGTCATATCGTAGCGGTGCTTAGACGAAGCCCTGCGTCGGTAGAACATCATCATCGTCACCACGCCGTCGTGCTGACGGAACTCTCCCTCAAAGCTCGGCTGGATCGGAGTTCGAGGGACGTCATCGAGTTGAACATGTGCAGAACTCGGAGGTGCCGTGCGTTCGGTACTTGATCGGTCGGATCTTGAAGACATACGACTACATCAACCGCGTTGTGCTAACGCTTCCGCTTTCGGTTTACGAGGGTACGTGGATAACACTCTATCCTCTCGTTGCTATGCATCACCATGATCTTGCGTGTGTGTAGGAAATTTTTGAAATTACTACGTTCCCCAATAGTGGCATCCGAGCCAGGTTTTATGCGTTGATGTTGTGCACGAGTAGAACACAAGTGAGTTGTGGGCGATATAAGTCATACTGCTTACCAGCATGTCACACTTTGGTTCAGCGGTATTGTTGGATGAAGCGGCCCGGACTGACATTACGCGTACGCTTACGCGAGACTGGTTTTACCGTCGTGCTATGCACACAGGTGACTAGCGGGTGTCAGTTTCTCCAACTTTAGTTGAATCGAGTGTGGCTACGCCCGGTCCTTGAGAAGGTTAAAACAGCACCAACTTGACAAACTATCGTTGTGGTTTTGATGCGTAGGTAAGATCGGTTCTTGCTAAGCCCGTAGCAGCCACGTAAAACTTGCAACAACAAAGTAGAGGACGTCTAACTTGTTTTTGCAGGGCATGTTGCGATGTGATATGGTCAAGACGTGATGAGATATAAGTTGTTGTATAAGATGATCATGTTTTGTTGAAGTTATTGGCAACTGGCAAAAGCCTTATGGTTATCTCTCTATTGCATAAGATGCAAGCGCCAAATAATTGCTTTACTTTATCGCTATGCGATAGCAATAGTTGCAAGAGCAATTGTTGGCGAGACAACCATGTGACGACACATTGATATAGATCAAGATGATGGAGATCATGGTGTCATGCCGGTGACGATGGAAATCATGACAATGTTTTAGAGATGGAGATCAAAGGCACAAGATGATGATGGCCATATCATGTCACATATTTTTGATTGCATGTGATGTTTATCTTTTATGCATCTTATCTTGCTTTAATTGACGGTAGCATTATAAGATGATCTCTCACTAAATTTCAAGATAAAAGTGTTTTCCCTGAGAATGCACCGTTGCCAAAGTTCGTCGTGCCCAGACACCACGTGATGATCGGGTGTGATAAGCTCTACGTCCATCTACAACGGGTGCAAGCCAGTTTTGCATACGCAGAATACTCAGGTTAAACTTGACGAGCCTAGCATATGTAGATATGGCCTCGGAATACCGAGACTGAAAGGTCGAGCATGAATCATATAGTAGATATGATCAACATAGTGATGTTCACCATTGAAAACTACTCCATTTCACATGATGATCGGTTATGGTTTAGTTGATTTGGATCACGTGATCACTTAGAAGATTAGAGGGATGTCTTTCTAAGTGGGAGTTCTTAAGTAATATGATTAATTGAACTTAAATTTATCATGAACTTAGTCCTGGTAGTATTAGCATATCTATGTTGTAGATCAATAGCTCGTGTTTAGCTCCCCTGTTTTATTTTTGATATGTTCCTATAGAAAACTAAGTTGAAAGATATTAGTAGCAATGATGCGGATTGGATCCGTGATCTAAGGTTTATCCTCATTGCTGCACAGAAGAATTATGTCCTTAATGCACCGCTAGGTGACAGACCTATTGCAGGAGCAGATGCAGACGTCATGAACATTTGGCTAGCTCAATATGATGAGTACTTGATAGTTTAGTGCACCATGCTTAACAACTTAGAATCGGGACTTCAAAGACGTTTTGAACGTCATGGATCATATGGATGTTCCAGGAGTTGAAGTTAATATTTCAAGCAAATACCCGAGTTGAGAGATATGAAGTCTCCAACAAGTTCTATAGCTAAAAGATGGAGGAGAATAGCTCAAGCAGTGAGCATGTGTTCAGATTGTCTGGGTACTACAATCGCTTGAATCAAGTGGGAGTTCATCTTCCAGATAAAATAGTGATTGACAGAATTCTCTAGTCACCATCACCAAGTTAGTAAAACTTCATGATGAACTATAGTATGCAAGGGATGATGAAAACGATTCCCGAGCTTTTCATGATGATGAAATCGATGAAGGTGGAAATCAAGAAAGAGCATCAAGTGTTGATGATTAACAAGACCACTAGTTTCAAGAAAAGGGCAAAAGGAAAGAAAGGGAACTTCAAGAAGAACGGCAAGCAAGTTGCTGCTCAAGTGAAGAAGCCCAAGTCTGGTCCTAAGCCTGAGACTAAGTGCTTCTACTACAAAGGGACTGGTCACTGGAAGCGGAACTGCCCCAAGTATTTGACGGATAAGAAGGATGGCAAAGTGAACAAAGGTATATTTGATATACAGATTATTGATGTGTATTTTACTAGTGTTCGTAGCAACCCCTCGGTATTTGATACTAGTTTAGTTGCTAAGAGTAGTAACTCGAAACGGGAGTTGCAGAATGAACAGAGACTAGTTAAGGGTGAAGTGACGATGTGTGTTGGAAGTGGTTCCAAGATTGATATGATCATCATTGCACACTCCCTATACTTTCAGGATTAGTGTTGAACCTAAATAAGTGTTATTTGGTGTTTGCGTTGAGCATGAATATGATTTGATCATGTTTATTGCAATACGATTATTCATTTAAGTAAGAGAATAAATTGTTGTTCTATTTACATGAATAAAACCTTCTATGGTCATACACCCAATGAAAATGGTTTGTTGGATCTCGATTGTGGTGATACACATTCTCATAATATTAAAGCCAAAAGATGCAAAGTTAATAATGATAGTGCAACTTATTTGTGGCACTGCCGTTTAGGTCATATCGGTGTAAAGCGCACGAAGAAAATCCATGCTGATGGGCTTTTGGAATCACTTGATTATGAATCGGTTGATGCTTGCGAACCATGCCTCATGGGCAAGATTACTAAGACTCCGTTCTCCGGAACATTGGAGCGAGCAACAGATTTGTTGGAAATCGTACATACTGATGTATGTGGTCCGATAAATATTGAGGCTCACGACAGGTATCATTATTTTCTGATCTTCACAAATGATTTGAGCAGATATGAGTATATCTACTTGATGAAACACAAGTCTAAAACATTTGAAAAGTTCAAAGAATTTCAAAGTGAAGTGGAGAATCACCGTAACAAAAATAAAAGTTTCTACGATATGATCGCAGAAGTAAAATACTTGAGTTACGAGTTTGGCCTTCAGTTAAAACAATGTGAAATAGTTTCACTACTCACGCCACCTGTAACACCACAGTGTAATGGTGTGTCCAAACGTCATAACCGTACTTTATTAGATATAGTGCGATCTATGATGTCTCTTACCGATTACAACTATCGTTTTGGGGTTATGCATTAGAGACAGCTACATTCACGTTAAATAGGGTACCATCTAAATCCGTTGAGACGACACCGTATGAACTGTGGTTTGGCGAGAAACCTAAGCTGTCGTTTCTTAAAGTTTGGGACTGCGATGCTTATGTGAAAAAGTTTCAACATGATAAGCTCGAACCCAAATCGAAGAAGTAAATCTTCATAGGATACCCAAAAGAAAATGTTGGGTACACCTTCTATCACAGATCCGAAGGCAAGATATTCATTGCTGAGAATGGATCCTTTCTAGAGAAGGAGTTTCTCTCGAAATAAGTGAGTGGGAGGAAAATAGAACTTGATGAGGTAACTGTACCTGCTCCCTTATTGGAAAGTAGTTCATCACAGAAATCTGTTCCTGTGACTACTACACCAATTAGTGAGGAAGCTAATGATGATGATCATGTAACTTCAGATCAAGTTACTACCAAACCTCGTAGGTAAATCAGAGTGAGATCCGCACCAGAGTGGTACGGTAATCCTGTTCTAGAGGTCATGTTACTTGACCATGACGAACCTACGAACTATGAGGAAGCGATGATGAGCCCAGATTCCGCGAAATGGCTTGAGGCCATGAAATCTGAGATGAGATCCATGTATGAGAGCAAAGTATGGACTTTGATTGACTTGCCCAATGATCGGCGAGCCATTGAGATTAAATGGATCTTCAAGAGGAAGACGGACGCTGATAGTAGTGTTACCATCTACAAAGCTAGAATTGTCACAAAAAGGTTTTCGACAAGTTCAAAGTGTTGACTACGATGAGAGTTTCTCACTCGTATCTATGCTTAAGTCTGTCCGAATCATGTTAGCAATTGCCGCTTTTTATGATTATGAAATTTGGCAGATGAATGTCAAAACTGCATTCCTGAATGGATTTCTGGAAGAAGAGTTGTATATGATGCAACCGGAAGGTTTTGTCGATCCAAAGGGAGCTAACAAAGTGTGCAAGCTCCAGCGATCCATTTATGGACTGGTGCAAGCCTCTCGGAGTTGGAATAAACACTTTGATAAGTTGATCAAAGCATATAGTTTTATACAGACTTGCGGTGAAGTCTGTATTTACAAGAAAGTGAGTGGGAGCACTACAGCATTTCTGATAAGTATATGTGTATGACATATTGTTGATCGGAGATAATGTAGATTTATTCTGCAAAGCATAAAGGAATGTTTGAAGGGAGTTTTTCACAGAAAGACCTTGGTGAAGCTGCTTACACATTGAGCATCAAGATCTATAGAGATAGATCAAGACGCTTGATAAGTTTTTCAATTAGTACATACCTTGACAAGATTTTGAAGTAGTTCAAAATGGAATAGTCAAAGGAGTTCTTGTCTGTGTTATAAGGTGTGAAGTTGAGTAAGACTCAAAACCCGACCACGGCAGAAGATAGAGAGAGAATGAAAGTCATTCCCTATGCCTCAGCCATAGGTTCTATAAAGTATGCCATGCTGTGTAACAGACCTATTGTATACCCTGCCCTGAGTTTGGCAAGGTAGTACAATAGTGATCTAGAATTAGTTCACTGGACATTGGTCAAAATTATCCTTAGTGGAATAAGGATATGTTTCTCGATTATGGAGGTAACAGAAGGTTCGTCGTAAAAGGTTACGTCGATGCAAGTTTTGACACTGATCTAGATGACTCAAAGTCTCAATCTGGATACATATTGAAAGTAGGAGCAATTAGCTAGAGTAGCTTAGTGCAGAGCATTGTTGACATAGAAATTTGCAAAATACTTATGGATCTGAATGTGGCAGACTCGTTGACTAAACTTCTCTCACAAACAAAACATGATCACACCTTAGTACTCTTTGGGCGTTAATCACATAGCGATGTGAACTAGATTATTGAATCTAGTAAACCCTTTGGGTGTTGGTCACATGACGATGTGAACTATGGGTGTTAATCACATAGTGATGTGAACTATTGATGTTAAATCACATGGCGATGTGAACTAGATTATTGACTCTAGTGCAAGTGGGAGACTGAAGGAAATATGCCCTAGAGGCAATAATAAAGTTATTATTTATTTCCTTATTTCATGATAAATGTTTATTATTCATGCTAGAATTGTATTAACCGGAACCATAATACATGTGTCAATACATAGACAAACAGAGTGTCACTAGTATGCCTCTACTTGACTAGCTCGTTGAATCAAAGATGGTTAAGTTTCCTAGCCATAGACATGAGTTGTCATTTGATTAACGGGGTCACATCATTAGAGAATGATGTGATTGAATTGACCCATTCCGTTAGCATAGCACTTGATCATTTAGTTTGTTGCTATTGCTTTCTTCATGACTTATACATGTTCCTATGACTATGAGATTATGCAACTCCCGTTTACCGGAGGAACACTTTATGTGTTACCAAACATCACAATGTAACTGGGTGATTATAAAGGTGCTCTACAGGTGTCTCCAAAGGTACATGTTGGGTTGGCGTATTTCGAGATTAGGATTCGTCACTCCGATATTCGGAGAGATATCTCTGGGCCCTCTCGGTAATGCACATCACTTAAAGCCTTGCAAGCATTGCAACTAATGAGTTATTTGCGGGATGATGTATTACAGAATGAGTAAAGAGACTTGCCGGTAACGAGATTGAACTAGGTATTGAGATACCGACGATCGAATCTCGGGCAAGTAACATACCGATGACAAAGGGAACAACGTATGTTGTTATGCGGTTTGACCAATAAAGATCTTCGTAAAATATGTAGGAGCCAATATGAGCATCCAGGTTCCGCTATTGGTTATTGACCGGAGACGTGTCTCAGTCATGTCTACATAGTTCTCGAACCCATAGGGTCCGCACGCTTAAAGTTCGATGACGGTTATATTATGAATTTATGTGTTTTGATGTACCGAAGGAGTTCGGAGTCCCGGATGAGATCGGGGACATGACGAGGAGTCTCGAAATGGTGGAGACGTAAAGATCGATATATTGGACGACTATATTCGGACATCGGAAAGGTTCCGAGTGATTCGGGTATTTTCGGGAGTACTGGGGAGTTACGGGAATTCGTATTGGGCCTTAATGGGCCATACTGGAAAGGAGAGAAATGCCTCAAAGGGTGGCCGTACCCCTTCCCATGGGCTGGTCCGATTGGACTAGGGAGGGGAGCGCTCCCTTCCTTCCTTCTCCTTTTCCCTTCCCTTTCCTTCCCTCCAACTCCTACTACATGGAAGGGCTCCTAGTTCTACTAGGAAAGGGGGAATCCTACTCCCGGTGGGAGTAGGACTCCCCTAGGGCGCGCCATAGAGAGGGCCGGCCCTCCCCCTCCTCCACTCCTTTATATACGGGGGCAGGGGAAACCCCAAAGACACAACAATTGATCTCTTGGATCTCTTAGCCGTGTGCGGTGCCCCCTCCACCATAATCCATCTCGGTCATATCGTAGCGGTGCTTAGGCGAAGCCCTGCGTCGGTAGAACATCATCATCGTCACCACGCCGTCGTGCTGATGGAACTCTCCCTCAAAACTCGGCTAGATCGGAGTTCGAGGGACGTCATCGAGTTGAACATGTGCAGAACTCGGAGGTGCCGTGCGTTCGGTACTTGATTGGTCGGATCGTGAAGACGTATGACTACATCAATCGCGTTGTGCTAACGCTTCCGCTTTCGGTCTGCAAGGGTACGTGGACAACACTCTATCCTCTCGTTGCTATGCATCACCATGATCTTGCGTGTGCGTAGAATTTTTTTGAAATTACTATGTTCCCCAACACACATTATTTAGTATGATACGGTATCATGATATGATACTCAAGCCTCTCTTTCTTCATTTAATTATGTGTCACCTCATCAAAATTGCTTAGTTAGCATGCATGAAACTACCTATGATACTCCCATTACGACCAACCTAACGTTTATACTCTCTATTTTAAAATATAAGATGTTTTTGTAGGCTAGTTTATAACCTACCAAAACGTCTTAAATTTTAGAATGGAAGCTTCACAATTCAAAATAAATAAATATCATTCGTGTCTATCTAGGCACATCTAGTTATTGCACATCTAAGTGACCCAGTCACATTACAAAGGAAAATAAAGTAGACAACAAAATGTCGGCATGAATTTTCATGTAAAATCACTGATATAACTTAGATGTGCAATAACTAGGACACATCTAGATGTGTTTTAGCTAAATTGAATTCAATTGGACCCCAATATCTGTTGGGGAACGTAGCATAAATTCAAAATTTTCCTACGTGTCACCAAGATCTATCTATGGAGTCATCTAGCAACGAGGGAGGAGTGAATCTACATACCCTTGTAGATCGCGCGCGGAAGCGTTCAAGAGAACGGGGTTGATGGAGTCGTACTCGTCGTGATTCAAATCACCGATGATCCTAGCGTCGAACGGACGGCACCTCCGCGTTCAACACACGTACGGAGCAGCGACGTCTCCTCCTTCTTGATCCAGCAAGGGGGGAGGAGAGGTTGATGGAGATCCAGCAGCACGACGGCGTGGTGATGGAAGTAGCGGGATTCCAACAGGGCTTCGCCAAGCGCTGCGGGAGGAGGGAGATGTGTCATGGGAGGGAGAGGGAGGCGCCAGGGCTCAGGTGTGGTTGCCCTCCCTTCCCCCCCACTATATATAGGGCCAAGGGAGAGGGGGAGGGCGCAGCCTTGCCCCTTCCTCCAAGGAAGGGTGCGGCCAAGGGGGGAGGAGTCCATCCTCCCCAAGGCACCTCGGAGGTGCCTTCCCCCTTTAGGACTCTCCCCTTTCCCTCTCTCTTGGCGCATGGGCCTCTTGGGGCTGGTGCCCTTGGCCCATATAGGCCAAGGCGCACCCCCTACAGCCCATGTGGCCCCCCGGGGCAGGTGGCCCCACCCGGTGGACCCCCGGGACCCTTCCGGTGGTCCCGGTACAATACCGGTGACCCCGAAACTTGTCCCGATGGCCGAAATAGCACTTTCTATATATAATTCTTTACCTCCGGACCATTCCGGAACTCCTCGTGACGTCTGGGATCTCATCCGGGACTCCAAACAACTTTTGGGTTACCGCATACTAATATCTCTATAACCCTAGCGTCACCGAACCTTAAGTGTGTAGACCCTACGGGTTCGGGAGACATGCAGACATGACCGAGATGACTCTCCGGTCAATAACCAACAGCGGGATCTGGATACCCATGTTGGTTCCCACATGTTCCACGATGATCTCATCGGATGAACCACGATGTCAAGGACTTAATCAATCCCGTATACAATTCCCTTTGTCTAGCGGTACGATACTTGCCCGAGATTCGATCGTCGGTATCCCGATACCTTGTTCAATCTCGTTACCGGCAAGTCTCTTTACTCGTTTCGTAACACATCATCCCGTGATCAACTCCTTGATCACATTGTGCACATTATGATGATGTCCTACCGAGTGGGCCCAGAGATACCTCTCCGTTTACACGGAGTGACAAATCCCAGTCTCGATTCGTGCCAACCCAACAGACACTTTCGGAGATACCCGTAGTGTACCTTTATAGCCACCCAGTTACGTTGTGACGTTTGGCACACCCAAAGCACTCCTACGGTATCCGGGAGTTGCACAATCTCATGGTCTGAGGAAATGATACTTGACAATAGAAAAAGCTTTAGCATACGAACTATACGATATTGTGCTATGCTCAGGATTGGGTCTTGTCCATCACATCATTCTCCTAATGATGTGATCCCGTTATCAACGACATCCAATGTCCATGGTCAGGAAACCGTAACCATCTATTGATCAACGAGCTAGTCAACTAGAGGCTTACTAGGGACATGGTGTTGTCTATGTATCCACACATGTATCTGAGTTTCCTATCAATACAATTCTAGCATGGATAATAAACGATTATCATGATCAAGGAAATATAATAATAATCAATTTATTATTGCCTCTAGGGCATATTTCCAACAGTCTCCCACTTGCACTAGAGTCAATAATTTAGTTCACATCGCCATGTGATTAACACTCACAGGTCACATCGCCATGTGACTAACACCCAAGAGTTTACTAGAGTCAGTAGTCTAGTTCACATCACTATGTGATTAACACTCAACGAGTTCTAGGTTTGATCATGTTGCTTGTGAGAGAGGTTTTAGTCAACGGGTCTGCAACATTCAGATCCGTATGTACTTCGCAAATTTTTATGTCATCTTGTAGATGCAACTACTACGCTACATTTGGAGCCATTTCAAATAACTGTTCTACATGGAGCTATTCTAAATTGTTGCTCCATTATACGTATCCGGTATCTCTACTCAGAGCTATCCGGATAGGTGTTAAGCTTGCATTGACTTAACTCTTTACGTCGAACTCTTTATCACCTCCATAACCGAGAAACATATCCTTATTCCTCTAAGGATAATTTAGACCACTATCTGGTGATCTACTCCTAGATTACCTTTGTACCCTCTTGCCAGATATGTGGCAAGGCACACATCAGGTGCGGTACTCAGCATGGCATACTGTAGAGAGCCTATGTCTTAAGCATAGGGGACGACCTTCGTCCTTTCTCTCTATTCTGCCATGGTCGAGCTTTAAGTCTTAACTTCATACCTTACAACTCAGGCAAGAACTCCTTCTTTGACTGGTCCATCTTGAACACCTTCAAGATCATGTCAAGGTATGTGCTCATTTGAAAGTACCATTAAGCGTTTTGATCTATCCTTATAGATCTTGATGCTCAATGTTCAAGTACCTTAATCCAGGCTTTCCATTGAAAAACACTTTCCAAATAACCCTATATGCTTTCCAGAAATTCTACGTCATTTCTGATCCATAATATGTCAACAACATATACTCATCAGAAATTCTATAGTGCTCCCACTCACTTCTTTGGAAATACAAGTTTCTCATAAACTTTGTATAAACCCAAAATCTTTGATCATCTCATCAAAGCATACATTCCAACTCCGAGATGCTTACTCCAGTCCTTAGAAGGATTGCTGGAGCTTTGCATACTTATTAGCATCTTTCAGGATTGACAAAACCTTCCGGTTGTATCACATACAACCTTTCCTCAAGAAAATCGTCGAGGAAACAATGTTTTGACATCCTATCTGCAAGATTTCATAAATAATGCAGTAATCGCTAATATAATTCCAACAGACTCTTAGCATCGCTACGAGTGAGAAAGTCTCACCGTAGTCAACTCCTTGAACTTGTCGGGAAACTTCTTAACGACAAGTCGAGCTTTCTTAATGGTGACATTTACCATCATTGTCCGTCTTCCTTTTAAAATCCATCTGTACTCAACAGCCTTACGACCATCAAGTAGTTCTGCCAAAGTCTACACTTTGTTTTCATACATGGATCCTCTCTTGGATTTTATGGCTTCGAGCCATTTATCGGAATCTAGGCCCACCATCGCTCCTCCATAGCTCGTAGGTTCATTGTTGTCTAGCAACATGACTTCCAAGACAGGATTACGTACCACTCTGAAGTAGTACGCATCCTTGTCATCCCACGAGGTTTGGTAGTGACTTGATCTGAAGTTTCATGATCACTATCATAAGCTTCCACTTCAATTGGTGTAGGTGCCACAGGAACAACTCTTTGTGCCCTGCTATACACTAGTTGAAGTGACGGTTCAATAATCTCATCAAGTCTCCACCATCCTCCCACTCAATTCTTTCGAGAGAAACTTTTCCTCGAGAAAGGACCCGATTCTAGAAACAATCCCTTATTGCTTTCGGATCTGAGACAGGAGGTATACCCAACTGTTTTGGGTGTCCTATGAAGATGCATTTATCCGCTTTGGGTTCGAGCTTATCAGCCTGAAACTTTTTCACATAAGCGTCGCAGCCCCAAACTTTTAAGAAATGACAGCTTAGGTTTCTCTAAACCATAGTTCATACGGTGTCATCTCATCGGAATTACGTGGTGCCCTATTTAAAGTGAATGTGGTTGTCTCTAATGCCTAACCCATAAACTATCGTGGTAATTCGATAAGAGACATCATGGTATGCATCATATCCAATAGGGTGCAGTTATGATGTTCGGACACACCATCACACTATGGTGTTCCAGGCTGTATTAGTTGTGAAACAATTTCCACAATGTCTTAATTCTGTGCCAAACTCGTAATTCAGATATTCATCTCTATGATCATATCATAGATATTTTATCCTCTTGTCACGACGATCTTTCAACTTCACCCTGAAATTACTTGAACCTTTCAATAATTCAGACTCGTGATTCATCAAGTAAATATAGTCAACATCTACTCAAATCATCTATGAAGTAAGAACATAACGATATCCACTACATGCCTCAGCACTCATTGGATTGCACACATCAAAATGTATTACTTCCAACAAGTTGCTTTCTAGTTCCATTTTACTGAAAACGAGGCTTTCAGTCATCTTGCCCATGTGGTATGATTTGCATGTCTCAAGTGATTCAAAATCAAGTGAGTCCAAACGGTCCATTTGCATGGAGTTTCTTCATGCATATACACCAATAGACATGGTTCGCATGTCTCAAACCTTTCAAAACAAGTGAGCCCAAAGATCCATCAACATGGAGCTTCTTCATGCGTTTTATACCGATATGACTTACGTGGCAGTGCCACAAGTAGGTGGTACTATCATTACTATATTTTGGCATGAACATGTGTATCACTACGATCGAGATTCAATAAACCATTCATTTCAGGTGTAAGACCATTGAAGGTATTATTCAAATAAACAGAGTAACCATTATTCTCCTTAAATGAATAACCGTATTGCGATAGACATAATCCAATCATGTCTATGCTCAACGCAAACACCAAATAACAATTATTTAGGTTTTAATATCAATCTCGATGGTAGAGGGAGCGTGCGATGCTTGATCATATCAACATTGGAAACACTTCCAACACATATCGTCAGCTCACCTTTAGCTAGTCTCCGTTTATTCCGTAGCTTTTATTTCGAGTTACTAACACTTAGCAACCGAACCGGTATCTAATACCCTGGTGCTACTAGGAGTACTAGTAAAGTACATCAACACAATGTATATCCAATATACTTCTATCGACCTTGCCAGCCTTCTCATCTACCAAGTATCTAGGGTAATTCTGCTCCAGTGGTTGTTCCCCTTATTACAGAAGCACTTAGTCTCGGGTTTGGGTTCAACCTTGGGTTTCTTCACTAGAGCAGCAGCTGAATTGCCGTTTCATGAAGTATCCCTTCTTGCCCTTGCCCTTCTTGAAACTAGTGGTTTCACCAACCATCAACAATTGATGCTCCTTCTTGATTTCTACTTTTGTGGTGTCAAACATCGCGAATATCTCAAGGATCATCATATATGTCCCTGATATATTATAGTTCATCACGAAGCTCTAGCAGCTTGGTGGTAATGACTTCGGAGAAACATCACTATCTCATCTGGAAGATCAACTCCCACTCGATTCAAGGATTGTTGTACTCAGACAATCTGAGCACAAGCTCAACAATTGAGCTTTTCTCCCTTAGTTTGCAGGCTAAGAAAATCGTCGGAGGTCTTATACCTCTTGACGTGGGCACGAGCCTGAAATCCCAATTTCAGCCCTCGAAACATCTCATATGTTTCGCGACGTTTCAAAAACGTCTTCGGTGCCTCAACTCTAAACCGTTTAACTGAACTATCACGTAGTTTATCAAAACGTGTATGTCAGATGTTTGCAACATCCACAGACGACGTTCGAGGTTCAGCACACTGAGCGGTGCATTAAGGACATAAGCCTTTTATGAAGCAAATGAGGACTATCCTCAGTTTACGGACCTCGTCCGCATAATTGCTACTCTCAACTTTCTACTAATTTTTCTCTAGGAACATATCTAAACAGTAGAACTAAAGCGCGAGTTACGACATAATTTGCGAAGACCTTTTGACTATGTTCAGGATAATTAAGTTCATCTTATGAACTCCCACTCAGATAGACATCCGTCTAGTCATCTAAGTGATTACATGATCCGAGTCAACTAGGCCGTGTCCGATCATCACGTGAGACGGACTAGTCAACATCGGTGAACATCTTCATGTTGATCGTATCTTCTATACGACTCATGCTCGACCTTTCGGTCTTCTGTGTTCCGAGGCCATGTCTGTACATGCTAGGCTCGTCAAGTCAACCTAAGTGTTTGCGTGTGTAAATCTGTCTTACACCCGTTGTATGTGAACGTTAAGAATCTATCACACCCGATCATCACGTGTGCTTTGAAACAACGAACTTTGCAACGGTGCACAGTTAGGGGGAACACTTTCTTGAAATTTTAAAGAGGGATCATCTTATTTACTACCGGTTGTTCTAAGCAAATAAGATGTATAAACATGATAAACATCACATGCAATCAAATAGTGACATGATATGGCCAATATCATTTGCTCCTTTTGATCTCCATCTTCGGGGCTCCATGATCATCATCGTCACCGGCATGACACCATGATCTCCATCATCATGATCTCCATCATCGTGTCTTCTTGAAGTTGTCACGTCATCTATTACTTCTACTACTACAGCTAACGGTTAGCAATAAAGTAAAGTAATTACATGACGTTTATGTTGACACGCAGGTCATAAATAAATTAAGACAACTCCTATGGCTCCTGCCGGTTGTCATACTCATCGACATGCAAGTCGTGATTCCTATTACAAGAACATGATCAATCTCATACATCACATATATCATTCATCACATCCTTTGGCCATATCACATCACATAGCATACCCTGCAAAAACAAGTTAGACGTCCTCTAATTGTTGTTTGCATGTTTTACGTGGCTGCTATGGGTTTCTAGCAAGAACGTTTCTTACCTACTCCAAAACCACAACGTGAATTGCCAATTTCTATTTACCCCTTCATAAGGGCCCTGTTCATCGAATCCGATCCGACTAAAGTGGGAGAGACAGACACCCGCCAGCCACCTTATGCAACTAGTGCATGTCAGTCGGTGGAACCGGTCTCACGTAAGCGTACGTGTAAGGTTGGTCCTACGTGTCACCAAGATCTATCTATGGAGTCATCTAGCAACGAGGGAGGAGTGGATCTACATACCCTTGTAGATCCGCGCGGAAGCGTTCAAGAGAACGGGGTTGATGGAGTCGTACTCGTCGTGATCCAAATCACCGATGATCCTAGCGCCGAACGGACGGCACCTCCGCGTTCAACACACGTACGGAGCAGCGACGTCTCCTCCTTCTTGATCCAGCAAGGGGGAGGAGAGGTTGATGGAGATCCAGCAGCACGACGGCGTGGTGGTGGAAGTAGCGGGATTCCAACAGGGCTTCGCCAAGCGCTGCGGGAGGAGGGAGATGTGTCATGGGAGGGAGAGGGAGGCGCCAGGGCTTAGGTGTGGTTGCCCTCCCTTCCCCCACTATATATAGGGCCAAGGGAGAAGGGGGGAGGCTCAGCCTTGGCCCTTCCTCCAAGGAAGGGTGCGGCCAGGGAGGAGTCCCTCCTCCCCAAGGCACCTGGAGGTGCCTTCCCCCTTTAGGACTCTTCCTTTCCCTCTTCTCTTGGCGCATGGGCTCTTGGGGCTGGTGCCCTTGGCCCATATAGGACAAGGCGCACCCCCTACAGCCCATGTGGCCCCCCGGGGCAGGTGGCCCCACCCGGTGGACCCCCGGGACCCTTCCGGTGGTCCCGGTACAATACCGGTGACCCCGAAACTTGTCCCGATGGCCGAAATAGCACTTCCTATATATAATTCTTTACCTCCGGACCATTCCGGAACTCCTCGTGACATCCGGATCTCATCCGGGACTCCGAACAACTTTCGGGTTACCGCATACTAATATCTCTATAACCCTAGCGTCACCGAACCTTAAGTGTGTAGACCCTACGGGTTCGGGAGACATGCAGACATGACCGAGATGACTCTCCGGTCAATAACCAACAGCGGGATCTGGATACCCATGTTGGCTCCCACATGTTCCACGATGATCTCATCGGATGAACCACGATGTCAAGGACTTAATCAATCCCGTATACAATTCCCTTTGTCTAGCGGTACGATACTTGCCCGAGATTCGATCGTCGGTATCCCGATACCTTGTTCACTCTCGTTACCGGCAAGTCTCTTTACTCGTTCCGTAACACATCATCCCGTGATCAACTCCTTGATCACATTGTGCACATTATGATGATGTCCTACCGAGTGGGCCCAGAGATACCTCTCCGTTTACACGGAGTGACAAATCCCAGTCTCGATTCGTGCCAACCCAACAGACACTTTCGGAGATACCCGTAGTGTACCTTTATAGACCACCCAGTTACGTTGTGACGTTTGGCACACCCAAAGCACTCCTACGGTATCCGGGAGTTGCACAATCTCATGGTCTGAGGAAATGATACTTGACAATAGAAAAAGCTTTAGCATACGAACTATACGATCTTGTGCTATGCTCGGGATTGGGTCTTGTCCATCACATCATTCTCCTAATGATGTGATCCCGTTATCAACGACATCCAATGTCCATGGTCAGGAAACCGTAACCATCTATTGATCAACGAGCTAGTCAACTAGAGGCTTACTAGGGACATGGTGTTGTCTATGTATCCACACATGTATCTGAGTTTCCTATCAATACAATTCTAGCATGGATAATAAACGATTATCATGAACAAGGAAATATAATAATAATCAATTTATTATTGCCTCTAGGGCATATTTCCAACAATATCCACCACACGTGTGGCATAATGCGCATTCGTCCACACACCGTGTGTGGCATGAGGAGAAGGCATCCCACACGGGCTGTGCGTGGGCGAACAGTAGAATTGTCCACACGTGTGGGCACAGCTACTTCGTGCCATACGCCCAACAAGTACTGCTCATCCCCACTCCGCGCGTGTGGCACGAAGCAAATATGCCCACACGTCCTGACGCAACTACATTAGGTACCCGCGGGATGACGATTTAGTTACCATCCGGGATGGCAGATGTAGTTATCCGAGATGGCAAATATGGTTGTAAAAGCATGGCAACTCTCTTTGTTTTGGTTAACTATAGTTGTCATGTCTAATTTATGGTAATTGCCGCTGTAATCAGACCATAGTTGTCGTGTGTGATTAACTACTTGCCACATGTGGTCAAACAATAGTTGCCATGTGTGTTTACCTAGTTGTCACGTGTGGTTAATTACAGTTGCCATGTATGTTTATCTGATGGATTGTGCTAACGACCAGTCGACTGGTCGTTAGCAACAGATCCGCACGAGTCTATTGATCCACTTCTCCCGATAATTTTTTTCTGCCGTCTAACCATCTCTGATTTTTCGATAAAAAAATTGAAGGAACTGGGAGTCAAACCCACTACCCCTTGTTATGTCATGGTTGCTTGCAACCAACATGTCTAGATTGAGCTATTGACTAGAAGGAGCTTACATAGTATTTGTACTACTACGTAATCGTATTACCTAAAAACAAATCATTTTTCTTTCTTCCTTTTGTACTGTTTTATCGTTATCCTATTTAGATGGCTCGGCTGCACAAGGGTTTGAACCCATGATCTCTACTCCACATACCAGACGCTCTTATCAACTTTATTAGGTTCAAAAGTTAGCAACCCCAAAGGTACAAAAGTTATCAGTCTTGTGGTACGTAACTTACCGCACTTCTTACACATGAGTTATCGAGAGATATTTGAACATTTTTTTTTGTCAGAGTTACCACTGGGTGTTGTACATAAAATTATCATGTTTTGTGGTCCGTAAAAACCATGCTACTTACACAAAAGTTATCGAGGGATTTTTCAGTAACTTTTTCCCATGTCAAAGTTACCTTGATGTTTGTGCATAAGTTATCATGTCAGCGGTATATAACTTATCATACTATTTACACAAAAATTATCGAAGTTTCAAGCCCCCTTCGTGTCCAAATGTTACCACCATGTTTGTATCTAAATTATCAGGGTTGCGGTGCATAAAATATGATGCTATCTACATATAAGTTAAGTTTGGGGGGGGGGGGTGGTGTTTCAACAAAAATTTCCCCCGAGTCAAAGTTACCATAGCGTTTGAACGTAAGTGATCAGACATGTTGCATGAAAATTAACATGCCATTGACACAAGAATTACAGAGGTTATGTTTCAACAACTCCTCCCCCTCCCCCCACCGAGTCAAAGTTATGATGATATTTGTATATATGTTATCATGTATGTGCTGTGTAGATTACCATGATATGTACAAAGAAGACCGGGGTGTTGTTGGGCCAACTTGCTTACAAATAGACCATGCTTGGGTTAGAGATACCATGGGTGTTGCTCATATATTTTGAATTTTTTTTCTTGGGTTAGAGTTACCATGGGTGTTGCTCATATATTATCATGTTTTGCGGTCCCTAAAATACCATATGTTATTTACTCAAAAGTTATTTGTGTATGTGTGTGTTGGGGGGAGGGGGTACATTTTGAATAAAAAATCCAGGGTCAATCTTACCATGATGTTTGTATGTAAGTTATCAGGTCAGAATGCTTAAATTATCATGTTGCTTACAAAAGAAATTTAGGGAGGGGGGTATGTTTCAACCACCCTCCGTGTCAATCCATATTAATTTCTACATAAATACATGGCTGTGGTGCACAAATTATCATGTTATGTACATATAACTTACCAGGAGGGGGGGGGTATGTTTCAACAAAAAATCTCATGCCAAAGTTACCATGATGTTTGAGCGTACACTATCACGCCTGCCGTGTGAAAAATTCCATGTTATTAACACAAAAATTACGGAGGTTATATTCCCCCCCCCCCCCCTAGTGCCCGCCGTGACAAAGTGACCACCATATTTATACATATGTTATCGTGTCTATGTTGCACAGAATACCATGGACCAACTTGCTTATCAAGAGACCATGCTTCCAAACCAACAAACGTGTGTATTTCCTTTTCTAAAAAAAATCCTCAAATTTCGCATATGTTTTTCTGTTCTAGTAGATTACACAAGAAAACTCAACTACAAAAACTTCCTGTATTGGGACAAGAAATAAACTTGGTGAGTTGGTTGTTGGGCTAGTTTATGTATCAAACGATCAGGGTTCAAATCCCCTATAACATATGATTTTTAGCAAACGATTCATAGTTGTCATGTGTGTTTGCCTAATTGTCATGTACGCGCAACTGCAGTTGCCATCCAACAACGTACGACTGTCGTGTGGGTGAAAAGCAGTTCGCCCACACGCGCGTGGACTAGGTGATGGCTTTGTGAACAGAAACTAGTTCGTCCACATAGCGCAGCTGGCAACCGCGTATCGTGAGGTGTGTGGGCGCCCACACACCGGCCTTGCACGCGAAAATGTCTCGGTGTGTCAAGATTCATGCAAACTTACCTGGTGATTCAGATGTGTAGGCGAGTTACAATGTTGCTATACGTGTGGGCGTTAGTGTTTTCGTGGACAGTTGTAGTCCGCTTACGTGTGCGCTGCAAGTTACAGAGTCCGGCTCCAACCATGCAAAGTTTTTTTTCTCGGGACCAAACATGCAAAGCTTGTCACGGTCGGTTCGACGTAGTTATGGTCACCAAATTGCGTACGAGCGGCTTAAATCACGGTCACGAACGCCCAGGGTACATACGTCGTCGCCGCCGTGCTGATCGATTCATCACGTAGCTAGCTAGCTAGGTTTCGGCTTCGATTGATCGACCATGGCGCCTCCGTCCTCGTCCCCCGCCGAAGCCGACTCCCCGATCGTCCACGTCGCCTTCAGCAGCGGCGCCTCCCACTTCGTCGCGTCCACGGCCACCGGGTTCCACGTCTTCTCCTGCGACGACGACAAGGTCGAGCGCGTCCACTACAAGTCCGACGCCGTCGCCTCGCCCGGCGTCGTGGTGACCTCCGCCGAGCTGCTAACGCGGTCGCGCGTGGCCGTTGTGACCCGGACGACAGGCGCCGTCAAGGGCGCGGCCGAGCACCACGCGATCTACTTCTGGGACGAGGAGAGCGGGGAGGCGAAGCAGATAGCCATCGGCTCGGCCAGCACCCCCGACCTCGGCCCCGTGGGCGGGCTCCGCCTTCTCGGGGACCACGTGCTCGTCGCCGGCCAGCAGATGGCGATGCTGGTCATCAACGGCGACTTGAAGAGCCGAAAGCTGGTTCAGACGGGCCCCAACCCGCTTGGGCTGTGCGCGCTGGCGGTTGACCAGGAGACGCGGCTCGTCTGCGCCCTGCCGCGGCCGGAGAAGGGGGCGGTGCAGGTCCGCCGGACCGGCAAGCCCGGCAGCGTCGACGTGCACGCGCACGCGTCGAGCCTGTCGTGCATCGCGCTCTCCCGCGACGGCCGGCTGCTCGCCACAGCCGGATCAAAGGGCACGCTCGTGCGCATCTTCAGCACCGACGACGGCGCCATGGTCCAAGAGGTATCCAACGCTAGCTACTACACCTCTCGTTAAACTATATACAAAGCAAAATGAGTGAATCTACATTTTAAATTATGTGGTTCATAATGGAATATCTACGAAGACTCACTCTGTGCATTTGAAAACCGAACCGAAAAACCATACCGAAAATAAACCGAACCGAACCGATTTTATGGTTTTTATGGTTTCTGGTTTCGGTATGGTATGAATGCCGTTTTGAACTTTGGTTTATATGGTATATACCGGAAAACCGAACGGTTAACCGAATAAACCAAAGTAAAAACTAAATTTATATTTCTTGAGATAAACAACCATACAAGTTGTCATTTTTCTTGTACATGAGTCAAATTCACTACTAAGCACGTAATTTTTTCTTATAGCATAGTTATTTTTCTCTTTTTAAAATGCTAAACATGTCCATAACCATCAACAGATGAATCAATGCAAGCATATACACTTATATATATAGTTATATACTATTTGTGTAAAATAGTATGTGTTTTGAGTCATAAATTTGTAAGTTATTATTACGTCATTTTCAAATTCGCGTTAGGTTTGGTTTTTATGGTATATACCGAAACCATACCGAAATAATTTGGTATATACCGAAACCGAACCGTATTTTAATTTCATACCGTATTTACCGAAGTATTAATACCGTACAAACCGAAAAACCTATAAACCGAACCATGTAAACTGAATAAACCGAACGCACAGAGTGAACGAAGACTCCCTTCGTCTCAAAATTCTTGTCTTAGATTTGTCTAGATACGGATATACCTAATACTAAAACGTGACTTCATACATCTGTATTTAGACAAATTTAAGACAAGAATTTTGGGACGGAGGGAGTATTTAGGAACGGGAAAAAATCTACCTTTTCGGGGTACAATATTTTCTAATCAGTTACATAAAAGTCGTTTTGCCTCTTGTCACGGTGCGTGTTTACTGGACGAGCAAAACATGTACTCCCTCCAATCAGAATTACTTGTCGCTTAAACAAATATGACCGAGAAAGTATATACCTATTTCCGTGTGCTTCCATCTTGGTGTTCGGTCGTGTTATTCATTGAAGCAATTATATATTATTAAAGTCAATCCGAGGCAAGTGTTCGGGTCTATTATGACATAAAGATTAGGTGCCTAACGGACATTGTTTATCTTGAAAAACAAATATTTCTCGACGCAAGAAAAAAATATTTTTTATTTTAAAATTAGGAAACTAGTGTATTTTTTAAGGCATAAGCTCCTATCTAAATCTACTTTCCTTGAGCATAATATAGGGTTTTTTATTTGATTCTAAATTCCAAGATAACTCATTAGAATTATTAATAAGATGGTCCTAATATATTAGCAATATTTAGATTGCCCCCTCTTTTTATTCACTTTATTACTTCTATTCTAGACCCTATCCATATGGTTTATTCTTATGAAATATCATATAAAATAGAAGGTATAAGAAATGGATATAATGAAATTCTTGATTCGATCTTACGACCTAATTTATCTGATTAATGGATCAACAACCACCCATTTATGGAAAAGAAGGAGCATGGTCTTATTCAAATTCAAAGCGCTTCGTAATCTTTAACCAGTTCTGAGTTGCTGCGTACGTGCAGCTAAGGAGAGGCATCGACAGAGCAGACATCCACTGCATCGCCTTCTCGCCGGACTTCAGATGGCTGGCCGTTTCCAGCGACAAGGGGACGGTCCACGTTTTCCCCGTCGCCAGCGTCGACAAAGCAACCTCGACAATGGCGGGCGGCGACCGGGATGCCCTCCTGGTGGCCCCATCACGAGCAGCGGCGTCTCCTCCTCCACCGGCAGCAGCCAAGCAGGGATCATTACTGCCATCGTTCTTGAAAGGTGCAACACCTGTTCTCCTACATATATAGAAGAACTAACGATCCAATGTGGTTTTCTGTACCCTGAAAAACTGAAGTACTTCCGCGTGCATCTCTTGCAGGTTACTTGCCGAGCTACTTCAGCTCAGAGCGGTCTCTGGCGCAGGTCCGGCTCCGCGAGGGCGTCGAGTACGCGGTGGAGTTCTGGCGGCACCACCCCAACATCATCCTCATCGTCGGCACGGACGGAAGGTGCGTGTCCCCTGCTTTCTTTTCTTCTTTGGCTTATTGGAACTGAAAAATGTTGGCATGATGCACTTGATCGCTGACGTTCTGTCGAACTCCGAATGGTTCGTGCGTGCAGCTTCTACCGGTGCGGTTTCGACCCCTTGAACACCAGCGAGATGAAGCAGGTGGAGCACAAGAGATTCATGAAGATCAAGGAGTCCGAGGACAGCCAGAGAGTCCAGTCTGAGACTTAGCCAGTTCACAATTAGACGATGTACAATGCAATTCTTGTTTATCCCTGGTGATGTGCTCTGTCCTTCCTCATGTAGAGGGGGGGTTGAGTTCTTCTAGTCTTTTTAGCAGTAGCAGTAGTATATGGACTCATGCTCTTGTAAGATTGAACTGATTTGGTCTTTCTCTAATGGAAATATAAAAAAAGCATTACTATAGTAGAAGTCTTTAATTAGGGCCTGTTTGGTTTCAATAAGTCATCTGACTTATAAGTCAGGTGACTTAAAACCAGTGACTTATGGTGGAACAGCTATTGTCTGATGCTGAGTCAGAGTCCAGCTCCAAAGATGCAAAGCTTTTTTTTGGCGGGACTAAACATGCAAGAGATTGTCACGGTCGGTTTGACATGTTAGGGCATCTTCATCGACCCTAAATCGCCCGCATATGTCTGAACCACGAAAATCATCCAACACGATCTTGTATTGATCCATTCGGCGGTTCAGACGCATTTTCTCCCTTAAAATGAAGACAAAGTGGTTTTGCGAGAATCCGAACAACAGCCACGTTGAACTCTATTCAAGGCCCACTAAATTCGCCTTTCCGGTCTCATTTTCTTTCACTCCACTACTTCTCTCCCTTGCTTTACATCCGCATCCTCCATCTTTGCTGCCACCGCTATACCTCTTCAGCTGCCGCATAGGCATTTCCGGACGTTCCCATCACTGATATGCCCGCTGGCCTTTTATGATAGTGTTGTGCACCCTGGAGCCGTTAGTACCCAAGTACAATCTGCCACCCTGTCGACGACTTCCATGACAACCATCACGCCCGGCAGGTGTTCTCTCAAATGTCATTGAGCTTGTTTTCGAATGACATGTCCTTTTTGCAGAGTAAGAAGGATGGCGGGGTACTCAACCATGGAGGATGAGTTATTGTGCGATGCGTGGTTGGCCATATCCGTGAACTTCATAGGCATGAGGAGTAGGGGACCTTCTGACTGTAATTGCATGAATCGTTTCACGCACGAAAAGCATATTACGCCCTACAACATGCACATCATCTAAGAACGCCATGTGAGGTCATTGGCGTATCGATGGTACGTCATTCAGACCTTCAACACCAACTTTTGTGGCGTGGTTGCTCAGTTGGAGGTAATGTTGCCATTGCACGTGGCAGAGGAGGAGATCATAAATTTTGTTTCTTCTTACTCAACTTGTTGATTGAATCATTCATTCACTCAATGTTGCTCTACACATTGTGTAGCCCGTATGCGCTGCCGTGATGTACCACAGGAACAAGGGACGGCCATTTACGTACACACTGTTAGATGAAGATGAAGGGGCAGTATGTATGAAACGACATGATCCGTTGAAAAACTTGTTGGGCATCGAATTTAAGACATTGTTGTATTAGACTTCTTTGCATGCTGTATATGGATGATTTATATGCTATTTAATTTTTGAACTTTGATGAATATCAGCCGGTTTACATGAGTTCCGTCCGCTAAGTCGAAATACAGCATAAAATTTATGCGGACAAAGTTGAATGGATGGCTCCTACATCCATGTCCATGAACTGGTGCAAATTTGCGGGTCAGCGATGCCCTAATAGTTACCAAATTCCGTACGAGCGACTTAAATCACGGTCACGGACGCGTCGATCGAGCCATCGACCAGAGCTTGGGTGCGCAGCGTACGTAGGTCGTCGCCGCCGCGCTGATTCATCAAGTAGCTAGCTAGGTTTCGACTTCGATTGATCGACGATGGTGTCTACGTCGTCCTCCCCCGCGGGCCCCGCCGAAGCCGACTCCCCGGTCGTCCACGTCGCCTTCAGCAGCGGCGCCTCCCACTTCGTCGCGTGCACGGCCACCGGGTTCCACGTCTTCTCCTGCGACGAGTCGGTCGAGCGCGTCCGCTGCAAGTCCATCGCCGAGGTCTCGGACGGCGCCGAGGTGACCTCCGCCGAGATGCTCACGTGGTCGCGCCTGGCCGTCGTGGCCCGGAAGACGGGCGGCGCCGAGCACGAGGCGATCTACTTCTTTGACGAGGAGAGCAAGAGGACGATACGCATCAGCTCGGCCAAGACCCCCGGCCTCGGTGTCGTGGGCGGGATCCGCCTTCTCGGGGACCACGCGGTCATCGCCGGCAAGGAGATGGCGATGCTGGTCGTCAGGGGCGACATCAAGAACTCGGAGCTGGTCGCGACGGGCCCGAACCCGCTGGGGCTGTGCGCGCTGGCGGTTGACCGCCGGGCGGCGACGTTCGTGTACGCCCTGCCGCTGCCGGAGCAGGGCGCAGTGCAGGTCCGCCGGGGCGGCCATCCCGGCAGCGTCGACGTGCGCGCGCACGCGTCGAGCCTGTCGTCGTGCATCGCGCTCTCCCGCGACGGCCGGCTGCTCGCCACGGCCAGCTCCAAGGGCACGCTCGTGCGCATCTTCAGCAGCGACGACGGCACCAAGCTCCAGGAGGCATCCACCGTTTCTACTTGTCGCTACAATTCTTGTCTGAGTTTTTCACATTGTTTTTCCGTGTACATCGTCCTCATGTTCGACCGTGTTCTTGCCCTGCTACTTGTTGCAGCTAAGAAGAGGCATCGACAGAGCAGGCATCCACTGCATCACCTTCTCGCCGGACTCCAGATGGCTGGCCGTCTCCAGCAACAAGGGGACGGTGCACGTGTTCCCCGTCGACAAGGCGACCTCGACAACAACGGAGGGCGGCGATGGCGATGCCCTCCCGGCGCCGCCAGCAGCCGCGGCGTCTACTCCTGCACCGGCAACAGCCAATCAGGGATCATCTCTGCTACCATCATTCTTGAAAGGTGCAACACTGATTCTCCTACAGTACCATGACTTCAAATAGTAGTCTCGACTCTCAAAACTCAAAAGCTAAAGCAAGTGTTCTCTGCGTGCATCTTGTGCAGGCTACCTGCCGAGCTACTTCAGTTCAGAGCGGTCGCTGGCCCAGGTCCGGCTCCGCGAAGGCGTCGAGTACACGGTGGAGTTCTGGCGGCAAGACCCCAACATCATCCTCATCGCCGGCACGGACGGAAGGTGCGCGTGTGTGTGTCCCCAGCTTACTTCTCGTTTTTTCTTCTTATTAGAACTGATGAATGTTGGCATGGCGCACTCGATCGCTGATCTTTTTTATCGCTCCGAATGGTTTGTGCGTGCAGCTTCTACCGGTGCCGTTTCGACCCCACGAACGCGGGCGAGATGAAGCAGCTGGACTGCAAGAGATTCATGAAGATCAAAGGAGAGTGAGGGCGGAGATCGGAACCCTAGCTGCTGCTTCTTGTTGATCCGAGCTGAATCAGTGGACGTAAACTTCTTGTTGATTTCTTTTTGCTACCAGTTCCTGGATTGCAATTTTTTGATGGTAGCTTATCAAGCTGACCCTCATTGCAGTAGTTTGTATCTAGGTGAACCGCGTGGTTCCTTTAATGGAAATCGGAAGGAGAGGCCATTCTTATGTTAAATAAAAAGCTTATCAAGCTGACCGCTTGGTCTTTTGTTATCAATTTCACAACAGTATTATTGATTCACTAGCTAATTAATTGGCTATGCGGTGCAAAGGGGCATACATTTTGTAATGATCCTTGTTTTTCAAAAAAAAAATCTAGTGGTTCTTTCGTCAAACGCTCGATGATACTTTTTATATTTAGGACGTGTTCTGAGAGCATCTCCAACAGGCGCCCAAAAAGAGCTCCGTGCACTAAAAGTTTAGTTTTTTGGGCGCCGGGCAGCTCTAGCAGAAGCTGTAGCGCTAAAAGTTTTTGGGCGCGCGCTGAAAAACACTATCGCACGCAGCATATTTTGGGCGCCGGATTGCGCACGCTTCACAATTTGCACTGTCTGCTTTTTGGGCCCGCGTTTTTATCGCCTGCCAAAGCAAAGTTGGTACCGGCGCATTAAAAGTACTACAGTGACGCGCTATAACGTTTATTGGGCGCGGAATTTTTGTACGGCCGTTGAAGATGCTTTGAAGTCCTCCAAGCTTCCCAAACTCCACGAATTTAGGGCGTGGTTTGGGGCCGTTCCTAGCTTTTCCTAGCCCGGCAGACTTGCTGGGCGCTAGTTTGGGCCCGCAAGAGGCAGCCCACTTCGGGCCAGCCTGTACAAAGGCCGAACTATGGCTGCCATGGCAGATCTCTCCATCGAGCTGAAAGAACGATGAGGCGAGGAGGCGGGCTCCTTTAATAGTAAAATTTATTTATTTTATGAAGTTGGTCGGGCTATTAGAAGAAAATAATAATATCATACATGCACCAAACGCAAAGAAGGCTGAGAACATAGGGGACTCGTGTTACGACCTTCTAAAAAGCCCATTAAATAGCATCGTGCATGCACCAAACGCCAAGAATGCCGAGAACTAGGGTGCGCATATGCTACGTCTCAAAATTCCGGTGTGCACACGACGAGTGGATGATTTTTGGGTATGGGGCGAGGAGTCGAGAGGAAACTTCACAGTTAGTTCGGCATATCGTATGTTGGTTCGCACCAAGTTCAACAGAGAGGGTTGGATCGAGGAGCGACGGGGATCTTCAAGTATAGAGGCAGAAGGGAAAGAATGGAAATCCTTATGGAAGCTCCAGATCCCGTCCAAAGTAAAAGTGTTCTTAGGGCGTTTGGCCCGACATTCCATGCCAGCGAGGGAGCTTCTGCACCGATGCAACATGGCTACCTCGGCCTCATGTAATTTGTGCGGAGTTCATGACTCTTGGCGACATGCACTCTTTGATTGCCCATGTCTCGGAGCACCTGGGCTTTGTCTTCGGACATGATCTTGGATCATCTTAGTTCAAACAAGACGAAGTGTGCAAGGAAGTGGATCTTTGAAGCGCAAAAGGCACTATCTGATGAGGAGTTTATCAGATTGGGAATTTCACTTTGGGCCATTTGGGGAGCCCGCCGGAAAGCTATCTATGAAGATATTCATAAAAGCCCGGATGCAATTCACAGTTTCATCAAATCCTATTTAGATGAAACAAAAGTTATGGTGCCAAACAAAGGGAGTAGAAGCAGCATAAGGGTGCGGCCAACTGGCTGGATTGCACCGCCGGAGAACTTCTCAAAGCTCAACGTAGATGCTACATTACATCGCCAAGGGCATGTTGGAGCTGTGGGGGGTTATCTGTCGTGACCGAGCGGGTGTATTTCTTGGAGCATCTGCTATGGTGCACAACAATGGTGATCCAGCTACTTTGGAGGCGATGGCCATTCGTGAGGGGTTGGACCTGGCTACAGATTTGCATATCCAGCAGATACAACTCGCATCAGACTACAAGGGAGTAATTGGAGAAACTCAGAGTGGAAGTGGAGCTACTTACGGGGCAATCATCAAGGAGATCAAGCAACAACAATCTACTTTTATTTCTTGTAATTTAGTTCATGAATTTAGGAGCTCAAATGTTGAGACTCACAACTTAGCGAGACATGCTTTAACTTTGGGACCTGACTGCCATGTCTGGTTTGGCCAGCCCGTGAGGATTCCATTCGTTCATGTGAACATTGTGATGGTTTGAAATAAAAGTCTCGCGAGGTTATCTAAAAAAAATGCTACGTCTCGACATGTCGCCTAAAGGGGCACAACCGGTCGGCGGCCTAGTAGAAGGGGTTAGGCGGTATGTCGCTATGTTCAAGTAAATTTTTTTGGAACTCATACAATTCGTTGATTTTGGGGGAGCCCTTTTTAATTTCGAATTTTTAGTTTTTTTCTTTTCCTTTTCTTATTTCTTATTTTTCCTTTCTTTTTCATTTACTTTCCCATTTCTTTTTTCTTTTTGCCGTTCTTTGTCATTTACTTTTCCATTTATTTTCTCTTGGTTTCCTT
Organism: Triticum urartu; assembly: GCF_003073215.2. Taxonomy (NCBI): domain Eukaryota; kingdom Viridiplantae; phylum Streptophyta; class Magnoliopsida; order Poales; family Poaceae; genus Triticum; species Triticum urartu. The sequence continues at coordinate 59,979,368 of NC_053023.1, read as the reverse complement.
TTCCATTTCTTTTATTTTTATTCTTCATTTTATGTGTTTCAATTTATTTTCTAAAAATACATAATTCTATAATATATTGCTTATAAACACATCAGTACTCTGTTAGAAGGTTTGAATAGCCGGAAAGTACATGAATATTTTTGGAAAAAGCACAAATATTTTTTAAACATTTATCATGTATTAAAGAAATATTCAGCGCATATTAAATAAATCATCATGTTTTTAAAAGGCGTACATTGTGCATTAAGAAAAATACTTCTATACCATTTTTTTCGGGAGAAATACTTGTATTGCTCAATCACAATGTATTTAAAGTCTTCGTTGACAATCCCAAAAACATCATCAGGACCAGGATACACTACTTCACTACCTAACCACGTCATAGTCCGCCCATCTACTCTAGCAAAATCTAGCTCACATGTGCCTCACACACAGTACACTTGTACTGCACAGATACAGATGTAAAGCACAAGTACTCCCTCCTGTCTTTTTAACTCCCCATATTAGATTTATGCCAAGTCAAACCTTGCAAAGTTTGACCAAATTTATATTAAAAAACATCAACATCTACTATACCAAATATATCTACTATGAAACTACATTTCATAATGAATCTAACAATATTGACTTGACATTGTGAATGTTAATACTTTTTTCTATAAGTTTAGTCAAAAGTAGAGATACTCTGACTTCGGACAAAACTTATATGTAGACTAAAAAGGACCGGATGGAGTACCTGAGAAAACCGGAAAGACCAGAAAATAAACCGAAGAGAAAATCATTTACAAAAAACAGGGGGGGGGGGCACGCTGACCTGGTGAAACGACGAATGGCCCGATGACGAAGGCCCATTGGGCCCAAATGTCCGTGCAAGTGCCGTGGAAATCCCGCACGCGCGGAGAAAAAAAAAACCTAGGGTTTATGCCTGGTATAAATCCGAATCCGGCCACCGCTTCATCCCTCTCCGCAGCCCATCACACCTCCGCCGCCGCCGCCGCCGCACCCGTCCATCTCCCCCCTTAACCGAGGTACGTCGCGATCCCATCCTCCCCAAATCTATCCACTGTTTGCGCTTGAAAATCTCGCTCCGTCTTAATTTGCCGTCGAGTATCGCCGGACCTGTATCCGGGGATGATTTGTGCCCTACATTTATACGATTAGCATCCGCTAGAATTTTGTGCGCGTGATTTGTATGGTTCGGCTGCTGCGATTGCACTCCCGTTCGATGCCCAGAGGATGCCAGAGAGTGGAGATGGGGTTTTTGGCTGTAATTCTTAGATATTTTTCATAATGAGGTACCAATCGCTTAGTGCCAGTGGACAGTGGTAGTTGTTTGTTGCGATTGATTTCACTGAGAATGCGTGTGGTCGTTGCTCATAACTACTTCGTATAAAACCTAGCAGATTATAGGCTGGTTGGGTGTTTGGGCGAATTTCTTTGATGGGTTCAGGTGGGTGTTCTGCTTTCTAAAGCATTGCACGTATGTATTTGGCTAAATGTCCAATCCATCTTTTATCATTCATGTAAAGTTGTTCATGCCTTGCCAAATTGACGCCCAAATCCTGTTATTTTGGATCAATGGCTCCTACTAGGCTTGCCTGGTTTTTATTCAAAAACCATGCTTGCCTGGTGCAGGGTCAGGGTACTGATCAACGTGACTGATAAAACATATTTTATCATTTTGGTAAAACATTCTTGAATGGGATTGGACCATTTTCCTGTTTGGCCGCAAGGGGTCTGGTTTCTTTAGCTATTTTGTGCAGTTGCGTACTGTTGACAGCAGCTGTACTATTTGGAATAAACCATAGGAGAGTTCACAGTCATCCTTGTATCTGGGTTTGATCTATGGAACTAGCTTTTATAGTTATATATATCATCTTTATACCATAGTGTCCTTTGCAACTAGTCTCACTGCTAAATATGAATGTGTTTCTTCGATGACCTGCAGCAGTGTCCCAGTATCCCTCCAGTCCCCATTATGCAGAACGAGGTGGGTGATATGGTGGACCTCTATGTCCCAAGGAAGTGGTACGTATTGATGTATTGTCGTCTTGGTTACAGTACTGTGGCATTGCAACCTTGCTCATTCTTGCTTTGTATTGGTTCCTGCAGCTCTGCCACCAACAGGATCATAACTGCCAAGGACCATGCCTCTGTCCAGATCAACATCGGGCATGTGGATGCGAATGGACTGTATAATGGCAGTTTCACCACGTTTGCCCTCTCTGGATTCGTCCGCGCCCAGGTGTTTTACCCTTGCTATCCTGACCCCATTTATTTGTCTTAAAGCACACTGTGAGTGATCCAGATTCTCCATGTTCTGATTGTTCTCACGAAATGGGTTGTTTTCTTTTTGCCTGTCTAGCTGATTGGAATAATATTTATCATGACATTGACATGCTGTCAGTAGTTTGTTAAGATATCCTTTGCATTGGTCAAACCAGTAACTCTTTAGTATTCTCTATTCTGCACACATTGAGTCCTTGAGTTTCAGCAGTAATTTTTCTTCTAAGCAAAACATTCCATGATTCCAGTAAATTAGTATTAATAGTTATTGAAGATGGTTTTTGTTATGAGATCAGTAGCATGAAACTGTTTGCCCACTCAAATTGAAGCTTCATTCTCTAATTCGCTTCAAGCTTCTTTTATCTGCAGTTATACATGTTTTACATATGTGACACAGTTTGAGATTCTCCAGAACCAAAATGACAAATAAAATCAAGCATTCGAAAATCATGATGTTTAGATGAACCCTATTAACATCTGAATTACATGTACAGATATACTTGGTCAGTTGTGCATGAGTATTGGTAACTTGACTGGCTGAAACGTTTTCTTTTTCTACTGGTCATACAGTGTATTGCTATCCTTGTACACTTGTTTTCTGTTTGCATCGGTTATTACTGTATTCTTGCGGCTACTCTGTACGACGATAGTGGCTGATTTGATTAAGTGGTGGTGAGATCTTAATTCATACATGATTGTTGCTGCAACTCTGTCATTGGTTCTTACACCATCTGCCTTGCAGGGTGATGCCGATGGTTCTTTGGACAGGCTCTGGCAGCAGAAGAGGGCTGAGATCAAGCAGTAGATGAGTTCCGCGTGGCAGATTTTGCTAGGATGGATATTTATGAAACCGCTTTAAACCTTTTTTGAGGAATCTGTTATGGGTGTTTATGCTTTGCCTATGAATGGTCTATGATAAAACCGTGGACTGCACGCAGTGCTTATGGAAACCTTACTTGAAGAATCATTATATCTTTGTCCATGAATGGTCTATGTTTCTAAGAGGAAACACTAGACTTGGTGTAATATGCTTCCTGGCAATGTGCCTGAATTCTTAAATGCATTTTAGTCGCTGCTCTTATGGCTCTCTTGGATTATTGTGCTTGCTTTCTCCAATAATTTGGTGAAGGGGCTGTTTGCTGTTATATGTTTCTCTAATTGCCATCGGCTCTAGAAGTCTCTTTACAAACTAAACCATGATGAAAAAACACGGGGGAGATCCATAAAAATGGGCAAGATTGGTGCGCATCTAACTATAATCATCATTAGCCAGCAACCAGTGGCTTATTCCAAGCATGAATAAATCCACATATTTGTTTGGCAAAATCATGTCAATGTTACCTATTTATAGAATCTTAAGCAAATGTGCAAAAGCAACGTACTATTGTTGATTCTTGATGTAGCCTGATGAGCTATTTGAAAAACAGAAGGCTCACAGGAAAATACATACCGCGTTTAGAAGTCAGAAGAAACCCTGTTAGAACATCATGAGCCCCCGGTAGATAAAATTCACATAATTTTGTTTCTAGATGGTTTGCTGTGTTTTGCCAAGTATCAGCAGCAAAGCAAGCTGACTGTTGGGAGACATTGAGTACACTGTGCACCACAAGGTTGTGAGCACCATCCACCCAAAGCAGAGAGTCTCGCTCCTACCTTTTGTTACAAAAGTGTGTTGGGCTGTTGAAGAAAGATCCAGCCATTGGTGCACACACAAAAATCCAAGTTGCAGCTGTAGGTGCTCTCCTACATAGCAGTGGATAGGAAGATGTGTAGTTCCTTCCTTGATGTCCCCCACCATCCACCAATCCACCATCCTCCTCCAAAGAAATGCTACTAGGCTAGGTTGGGCTAGGTCAGATAGGGGGCAGCCACACACACTGAGCAAGCAAGCATGAGATAGTCCAGGCCTCTACTGTTGTTCTTGACGGAAAGAAGGAACACAAAAAGGTGAGCATGTATATTTCTCCAAAAGCACAGTGCATCCCCCCAAGCATGCCCACACCTCCATCATGAAAGTGCCATCCTCTATTTGCCTCCCTCCCTTGTTTCCTCATGGTGGCAATGTGGCATCCACGATCAATCTAATCTCGTAAGTATTTTATATTTTTCTCATAGCTTTACAACTCTGGTTGATTTGTAGACACCAGGCGGCGCTGTTTCTCTAAGTTGATTTAGCGGCGCTGTTTTTGTTGAACAACTTTTGGAGGCATGGAGATTAGACGTAGATATTTTGTAAATGCTTGGCTTTAGGATGATGTTGACTTGAGCGATTTATTCCAGAGAACAAATATACACAAAGATTTACTCCTTTTTGCTTTTGGGATGAAGATTGCTTTCTTCTTCTTTAATGCCGTGCCCACCAAGTGTTCGATAGAATGACAGAACCCCAAAACCATGTAAGGTTTACAGCTGTCGAGTATAGGTTCATTTCTTGCACATGTCCTTGTTGTGTTCATGGTGGATGCAGGTTGGCCGCTTCCAAGAGGACATCTGTGTCAGTTTTCTTTCGCCAAGTGAGAAGGCGAGATGATCTCTCACAGGGACGAGGACCAGGGAATGTAAGGAGGTTATACGGCAAGGACAAGGTTACAAGAGATCGTACAGCTTAACTTTTTTTTTTAGCATTGCGACTTTAGCAAAGAATCTGTGCAATGTTTCCCCTTCTCCGTACATAGTTAATGGATGAGGAGCAAGAAACCACCATAGGCAGTGCACCATATGCGGCGAGCATCCGCAAGCTGTGAAAGCACACCCTTTATCCTGAGTTGACTAGAGAATATCACAAACAGCCACCATGACTGCAAATTGTTGTGTACGCGCTTATTCCGTCTATGTCACCTTTTGGAATAGGCTAACGTATGGTACGGATTTCTTGCTTCCGTAGGGCGGAATTTGGTCTCCAATTGAGAGAAATAGACAAGGGGACTATCCATCAATTCAACATCAACAGTAACCTTTCTTTATCTTTCAGAACAATCTGGCCCTGTTATTGTCAACTAATCCTTGGATGCTTCTAGTTGGCATGCATGTAGCATTGCATTTGGTATTTGATTATGGCCAAAAGTTATATTGGCTAAATCGAGCTTGGGACCTAGTTAGTTTTGATCCCCTGCAAGTACTCATGGTGCTATAATTTACAAAACAAAGTTAAGCATGTAGTTCGACCTCATAGTGTTTTGTATTCTAGATGAAGCATTCCTATTCGATACAACTTCTCCAGTATAATTTAGAAGTGGATAAAATGCACTCTTATCTTCGATGCTGCTCACCTTACTGTGATGCTTGGTTGCCCCTGGTTGCGTGTGATCCTATATGATGGCTGTACATGATATGTATTCTTAGGAGCATTATTGGTAACTTTAGCTTGGTTAACCGATTATCCTTGTCTCTCCATGTGCACCTGAAAAGGTCCACAGATATTTTGCGATGATGCTCAGGCCCATGGGGAAGCATCAAGTTTGTTTTTAATGCTTTCCTTTTTCTCTTTCTGCTCACGATTGTGAGATCCTTAATATTTTGGACCATTCTTGCATAGATCTGGTAACAAGTTGCAGTATTATGCACAAGCAGAGGGTCTCTACTCTGTACTCCGGAAGAGTATGTAAGAGTGCCAGAGTCAGTCGACCCAATGCTACTCCTACCAGGTTATCCTGTCCCTCAGACGATGTTAATCGTTAAATAGCCAGTTATATAGGTTAGAGCTTTGCGTTTATGTGGAATGTCTACAAATGAGGAGACATCATGGTACAACTCACCTATACAATTATGATATGGTCTCCTCTCAATTTGTATCAGATCATACTAAATACAAAAAGATGGACCATATGAGGGCACGTTTTTTGCACCATTGCTAGGATCTTCAACTTGTTTCTAGCCTTTTTGGCCTAGATTTTTATAATATTTGCAACCATGCTATCATTTATACCTGTTAATTAAGCATACTACTGTTTTTTTCTTCGAATCTCTATGTGTCACACATGTTCTATTCGCTTTCTGGGATCTTCAACTTGTTTCTAGCCTTTTTGGCCTACATTTTTTAATATTTGCAACCATGCGATCATGTATACTGGTTAATTAAGCATACTACTTTTTTTTTCGAATCACTATGTGTCACACATGTTCTAATCACTTTCTAGATGTATTTCAAGGCTGACATATCTTTACACGGTTTTGTCAAGGAAAAATGAGATGTAATTCCTAAAAGGTGCATAATGGTAATTGGTAAACAGGTGGAGTTTCATGTCACAAGACAAAATGAGGTAATGGATATTGGAGTGCACACAACTTGATAAAATTTCAGCATTTCATTGTTTTGCGTTACATTTTTCAGTAGAAAAATAATAGTGCGGGTTCCAGAAATATTGAAACATACTGTCATGTCCAGAAAGATAGTAAGTGGATCATCTTACACGGGCAGATGGGCTGCACTTTCTAATTGGGTAAGAATCTCTCTTGAAAAGTGGAAATATTAAGCAGATATGCTTCTCATGATCATGCACATCGCATTATATAAGGGGCAAACAAGCTCCAGAAGATATTACTTTGAGCCCTTCCCTCCTCTTCAAGTTAAAGTCCATTTCTGATCCTTCTTTTGCTTGTATCATGGACAATAATGAGTTAGGCTGCAAGCAAAGCGACGCTCTTCAAGAGCTCGAGATGCTGACAGTGAATGCCAAGGAAGCCCAACAGCTTATACTGACAAAAATCCTTGAGAGGAACCAAGCTAGTGAGTACTTGAGCAAATTCATGAATAGATCCACAAACACATCCACCTTCAAGAGAAACGTCCCAGTAGTGACATATGATGTGGTCCAGCCGTACATCACAAGGATCTCAACTGGCGAGGATTCTTCCATTATATCTGGAGACCGAATCGTAGAACTGCTGAGAAGGTGAGCCTCTGGTTCTGTTGCTCTCATAAGCGCTTTCTGCATATATCTGTTATAGATAGAAAGAACCAGCATATATTTTTGTTGGAAATTTATCATTCCCTGCTTCTTCTTGGGCTTGACATAAGCGTCTTATGTTATTATGGGACTAATAGGAGAAAATAAATATTATTGCTGCTTCTTAGTCTGGTAAATTGGTTGCTTTTTTAGCATGTACCAGGCTCGAAATGCCAAACTGAGCTAACTTGGCACGCCGGCAAGATAAAACGTCACAGGCATGCTGTTGTAATCTGTAATTCTTGGGCACTCATGTGGAGTGATATGTAAACGAATGAGAACATAAGATTGTGCCATTCCTCACTTGGTTACAAAATTTGACAGTCCCTCAAAGTTCATGTCACTGCTCTGTTTTTAAAAAGTAACCAAGATGACGTGTTTAGCCATGTTATGTGTTCTTGAAACTGTCTCTAAAAATATACAAAATCCTATATATAACATTTATTGCAAGATATTATGCCTCAGATTATTAAATACATTGTCGATTCTTTGACATGACTATATCTGTGAGACTGAACTGATTCATCAAGCATGGCTTGCTGTTAGATGCTGAGCACTGGTGATTTTGCTTTGTGGTTCTCGCATCTGAAAGCCCAGTTATTTGCATTTGAATATGCTTCTGTGGTCAAAGAAACTTCCCATATTTTGTTATGGTGGCTATCTATATGTGGATGAGACCTCACGACTCACATAGTTAGTCTTCTCTCATTAGAAGTGAGCTAGTTTGAATTATTCTCTCAGGACAGGCTGAATGACTATTGTACTTGATGCTAACGATTTGTTATTTCCTTGGCTATGCCATTGCCATTTACCCTGATAGCTGGAGTTTATGAAATCATGTTTCCTGTCACTTCTTTGAACTCCATACCTGATACAATAGTAGATTGTATCATTTGAAGTTATACTATCTGTATGACGATCATCCCTTTGATTTTTAATCATTATAAATTTATAGCTCCGGAACTTCTCGGGGTGAGCCAAGATTGATGCCAGCCATCTCCGAGGATCTTGACCGTCGAACCTACCTTTATAGTCTGCTAATGCCGATAATGAACAAGTAAGCTTCTGTTTCTTATCCAACGTTTGCGGATCATAGCATATTAACTGTTAATTGCGGGCAGTTTTGTCATTTCTGAAATTCTTGTGGTCAACTGCTTCCTAAGATAATTTGACTTAGTATGTTACCTGAATTCTGGACATAACCTTGTAATTTATTTTTTTGAACATAACTGCCTCACCTCTACATATCTTGAATTAGTTTTACTGCTCGTGTTCCTGGCTGTATTCATCTGTAATAAGCAGAGCCATTACACATGTGTGTTCTGCTGTCAAATTTTACCTTGCGAGCAACAATTTACTCCTTGGCTCAATCTGCAGGTATGTATCAGGCCTTGGTGAGGGGAAGGCCATGTATCTTCTCTTTGTGAAAGCAGAAACACTGACGAATTCTGGCATTCCAGTTCGATCAGTCCTCACTAGCTATTACAAAAGCCCTCACTTCCTGCACCGCAAACATGACTTGTACAACAACTACACCAGTCCTGATGAGGTAATTCTTTGCCCTGACAGCCAGCAGAGCATGTACTGCCAGCTGCTCTGCGGCCTGGTTGAACGCCAGCATGTCCTCCGTCTTGGGGCAGTCTTCGCCTCGGCGTTCCTTCGGTCTATCAGCTTTCTTGAGCTGCACTGGTGTGACCTTGTCACTGACATACGTAATGGTAAACTCAATCCCAATGTCACCAACACCAAATGCCGGTTGGCCATGGAGTGCTTTCTCGCATTGCCCAACCCGGAGCTCGCTGATGAGCTTGAGGAAATCTGCGGCTGTGGGCCATGGAAGGGGATTCTAGGCAGGCTATGGCCTAACGTCAAGTACATCGAAGCTGTTCTTACAGGAACAATGGCACAATACATCCCCATGCTGGAGTTCTATAGTGGTGGTAGGATTCCCTTGGTATGCACCATGTACGCCTCGTCGGAGAGCTATTTTGGTGTCAATCTGAGGCCACTGTGCAAACCAACGGACGTGTCTTACACCATCCTCCCAAACATGGCCTACTTTGAGTTCATTCCTTTGGAGGATGGCCTCAGAGTGACGGATGATGAGGAGGTGGTGGGGAATGACAAGCTTGTCAGCCTGGTGGATGTCAAGGTCGGATGCTACTATGAGCTTGTGGTCACCACATTTTCTGGTAAGTAGGCCTCCTGTAAATATCTAATCGTAACCGAACTATCTAAACTCCTGTAAGGTAGTAGGTTGAGAACCAACATCAACTCTTGCTCCAGAATATATTTGAACATAATTTAGGTATGTATAGTTTGATTATTTGACCACTGTACAGTCAAAACCTCATTTTTCTGAACATAATACCTGTTGAAGTTCATTAATTTTGTCCAAAAAATCGTTGTTAGCTACAACTGGAACAATGGTTATGAATCAAATTTCGGAAACTGGCAGCTCTTCTGTCATTGTGAATCAGAGAGTAGAAAAATTCAGTTAAATGATGGATGCCGGAACGATAAATGTTAGCGGCAGGCTGCTAGCAAGGGATATGAAACAGGCTACATGTACATATTTGTCAAGAGCTCTGAAGTTGTATGTTTTGGTCCAGGTCTTTACAGGTATAGGGTTGGCGATGTGCTTCAGGTCACAGGCTTCTACAACCATGCGCCGCAGTTCAAATTCATCTGCCGGAGAAACGTGATCCTCAGCATCGACACCGACAAGACCAACGAGGAGGATCTCCACAACAGCGTCACGCGTGCCAAGAAGATCCTGGAGGACAGAAACCACATCCTCCTGGAGTACACCAGCTACCCAGACACTTCCACCGTCCCTGGACACTATGTGCTCTTCTGGGAGATCAAGTCCACCTGCGAAGGCGTGCAGCCCCTCGACCCTCAGCTCCTCGAGAGCTGCTGCGTCTCCGTCGAGGAGTCGCTCGACTACATCTACAGGCGCTGCAGGGCGCACGACAAGTCGGTAGGCCCGCTGGAGATACGGGTGGTCGAGGCCGGCGCGTTTGATGCTCTGATGGATCTGCTGGTCAGCCAGGGCAGCTCCATCAACCAGTACAAGACCCCGAGGTGCATCGAGTCCGGCCTCGCGCTGAAGCTGCTCAACTCCAAGGTCACGGCTTCCTTCTTCAGCCCCCGGGATCCTGAGTGGACCATGTAAAAGCTTTCAGGTAATGAGTAGTAGCAAGTATGGTGTCTTGATCGGTGCTGAAAAGGAAGATCATCTGTAGACCGTATATGCATTGTGTAGCTCTGAAGTTCCCAAGTTAAATTTGCGCTGTTAGATTCTTCAGACTAAGAATAATTATCAACATTTGCGTAGTAGTAACTTCTAACTGAAACAACATGGAAAGCTTGCTTGGAACAGTCTGATCTATTGCACAGAAACAAAATGGAAATCCTTGGCTAGAACTCACATGCAAATATAGAATTTATGTGTTGAAAGTTGAGGCAGCTCCCTTGTATGTTTATCCGTAGCGAGAAACGAACGGCTCGGTCATTTCGCGCACACCGACTAATCTGAACTTGCTGCGTGTGTCTTTGCAGGGAGGGCCTGGGAGAGGCTGCAAATCTCCGGTCTGATCGTGCCAGCCCGATGGCAGTATTTCTGCTGCTTGCGTTTTTCATTTGGAGAACTACCACTACTTGTTATAGCGCTTTCTTGTATTATTGCCAAGCCCTAAAGCAGAATGAAGTATTCGCCATTTTTTTTTGAATTAAAATTCGCCATTTTTTTGCTACTCATGTACTATGATTGTTCATCTCATCATCTGAGCTCCGAACTGAATGGTGATACTACTATATTTATTTATGCAAGCTGCACAAACTTGTACTATTTTTTTTTCTTGAGTGATTGGGCCTGCGTCCTCGGCCATGTCACGCCAACTGGGCCGACGGCCTTCCCCGGTGCGGGAGCTTCTTTTGTGCCGCCGGTCCGGTTTCGGCACCTCCTGGCCCAAACCGCTCGCCCATCATCATATTTCGCTTTGTCCATGTTTCTCAAAAAACAAAAAAATCGCTCTGTCCAAGGCCACAAACTTTCATCCCCGGCAATCATGCCCTTCATCATTCCATGTCAATGTTAATAAAGCACTTCCTCTGCCGGTTGCTTCCGGGCTAAGACCGGAGGAGCGAAAGACGAGAGTCCCTGAACAAATGAGTAGACCCATCGGCATTCAGCAAAGATCTATAGTCTCCTTTTCCTTTCTTTCACTGAGACGAGGCCGTGCTTTCAGCTCCATGTCAGCTTTGCACCGCACGGCCTCTTTTCCCTCGGCGTAATGAAGCCGTTGCCGCTTGCCAATCACGTCCTCGCGAGGCGAGAATGAGAGTGAGATCTCTCCTGCCCCTCACTCATCAGCTGCCCGCTCTGCCGATGCGTGCTCTGATCATTGCATGTTTGCATGATGCTTGGGCCGGCCGGCCACCCCGCGTAGTAGGAGTACGTACTATTTACTGTAGTACCTTTGGCATCAAAACTTGAGTACGGTTCAATTGCTTGCACATGCACGGGCTCAGGGTTCCCGCCTGCTACGCCCGTAGCACTCCTGTATGCAACATTTGATAGGAGGGAAAGGAGGCATGCTCACCGGTCAAACCGTATGCTCACGGCTACCGTCGGCTTGGGGGCATATCGTATCCTTTTGTGCTGTGCATCCGCGTCCGGCAGGAGGGGTGGAAGGAATGATTCCGGGATGGAGGACGTACTTCCTCCGGTCCTTTTTACTCTGCATATTAGAATTTTTTGAAGTCAAACTTCAGAAAGTTTGACCGCATTTATATGAAAAAATATCAACATCTGCTATGCTAAAGTTATACAATATGAAACTTTAAGTCATGACACATCTATTGATATTGATTTCAGATTGTGAATGTTGGTACTTTTTTCTATAAAGTTGGTCAAACTTCACGAGGCTTGACTTCAGTTAAATTTTATATGCGAACTAAAAAGGACCGGAGGAGTACGTAGGTCTTTCGGGAAGGGAATCGATCTAGTCTACGTACCTCGTGTGATTATAGGCCACACGACCCACATGCACACTATTGCTACTCTCAAGTAGGAGTAATAGTACAGTAAGTACGTAGTGCTGCAATTAATTGCTTGAGAGAGCATCAACGTCGTACAGTACAATGCATCCAAGTCTTGTCAGCGCGGATCGGTCGGTCGACCAGCTCCGGATCTAATCCAACGAGAAAAGATGGATCTTTCCCCGCCGTGTGAAACCTAACATAATTGGCCATCATCAAGGTGCTGGCAACACTGTACAAGAAAGCTTACTCTTGTGTTTGTGACACGGCCGGCCGGGAATCTTGGTTCCGTTCCAGAAGGCTCAAGGCGAAAAATGGATGTGATTAGGTCTCAGTCCATTGAGACTTAATCAAGTCTCTGTCAAGTGATATAGTATAAAAAACTGAACAAAAAATTGTACGAATCTTCATACAAGTCGAAAGAAATATAGCATCGATTGAGATGTACCGAAGTCTCAGTGAGACTTTTTTTTTTGGAGGGAAAGTCTCAGTGAGACTTAGCAAAACTGCAAGAAAAATGCCCTAAAAACAGGTGATGCCGTATGGCAATACGGCACACGTACGCTCATCGGCATTGAAGCCGCCTGCCAGGCTTGTCTCTCTCGACGGACGGATCACGGGCGGCCGCTGTAGCGCCTAGCTAGATCCTCATCATCATGCCATGGGATGGTTTCATCACGCATACGTGGTACGCTTGCATCTGCAGGGCTCGCAGGCGCGGGACCGTTGAGCGCAGGCCCTCCCCGCAAGAGCCACACGCTAGAGAACAAACCCCATGCCGCAATCGATGCCGGCTCTGCCACGAGCGCGCGCGCCCTGACACGCCATCAATTCCCCTCCGTGATGTTTCTCGCCGCCGGCCGGCCCGCTCGATGGCTGCTGCGCTCTCTCGGCCGCCGCGCCCGGCGGCTGCTGGCGTGCGCGACAGAGCCGCGGCGAGGCGGGGCGTGCAGTGGTACGTAGGAGTACGTAGAAGTGTACGTACGAGATTCCGCTGCGGCGAGCGGAGCGGTCAAACTGCGGAACGGCGCCAGGCCCCAGGCGCGCGCGCGCGTGTCGTTCCGCTTGGACGGATCGGGCGAGCCTGCGGCGCCCCGCCTCGCCCCCGAGAAGGGGTGCACGGGGCGCATGCGGACGAGATCACGAGACGGCGCGGCGGCGTCCGTCCGTGTCAGTCAAAGCCGCGGCCATCCTACGGTTCCGGGGATCCATCGGACGGCACAATTGTTTTACTGTACTAATTTAGCTCGTCGACTCTACGCTGGTGGCCGCGAGCAGCTAGATTCCGTTAGGCGTGAGAGTATGAGTTCGATGACGTGTTCAGAGTGTTGTCTATGTTCAATGACAATGATTCCGTTTTTGATGAGCCATATTGAAGATCCGCAAAGTTGAATATCATCGTTAGGAGCTTCAGGTGAGGAGGTGATCTAACATTTTTTTTGTCTTATGTGGCCGTTGTGGTGATGCCGAAGGCAAGATCAGGAGATTTTTCGGTCATGATTGTACTTTTTTTCTTGACTGCTGTTTTTTGGTAAAGTCTAGCGTTCTGCTATCTTTTTAATTTTGTCAGATAAATGTTTAGGTGACTTGTATTTATGATCTTTATAGTATGAATAAGACATGTTATGAGAAAAAATGTTCAAAAGGAAAATATATCACACAACTTCAATGCATTCTTCAGAAAAGGATGACTTTTTTCTCATTTTGCCGGGGCCGTGTACACGTTGAAGTGCACACATCGTACATACATTACGCCGGTGCTGCATTGTCTCGCGTACATGAAGAATCCGCTGTTCCCAACTAGTAACAGTACACGACTGCATCTCTAATTAGTACCGTCTCCGGTACTGCCGCAGTTACAGCCAACAGTCCGGGAACCTCCATTCATGCCTCTCGGAGGTACAGGAACCCTACAGTGTCGCCCCCAGTTTGAAAATCAATGTGCCTTTCGTGCTCCTGCGAGCTTAAGGAGATCCACCTTCAAAACCGTCGTTTTCATTTGGAGCAACGAGAGGGCCAACCCAACTTTGTGCAAGCTTGATTTCTTTTTCTGCAATGCTGATTGGGATACAACCTTTAATTCCCACGTGCTTCATGCCTTGTCTTCGTCCCTTTCGGACCACTGTCCTTTCCTTCTCGCCGATGACAAGGGTCCCAAAAGACCGCGGACTTTCAGATTTGAGAACTTCTGGGCTTCCCTGCCGGGTTTTGCTGAGATCGCGCGCAAGGCGTGGGACGAGCATGTGGCCCACTCTGAGCCTTTTCTGGTCCTGCATCACAAGCTCAAGAAAACCGCGCTTCGTCTCACCAAATGGAGCAAGAAGCTGTTCTCCAAGGCCAAAATCCAGCTTCATGCGGCCTTGCTCATCATCCTTCGTCTTGACATTGCCCAGGAGAAGAGGCCCCTATCTAATGAGGAGCTTGATTTGCGTTCACGGCTGAAGAGGAGGGTAATCTCCTTGGCGGTCCTCGAGAGGGCTCGAAAGAGCCAATGCGCTAGAATTGCAAACCTCAAGGATGGTGACGCTAACACAAAATTCTTCCACCGCCGCATCAATGCTAGAAGAAGAAAGAACCATATCTGCAGGATCAAGCATGACCTTGGATGGGTAACTGAGCATGTGGCAAAGGAGAAAATCGTCCATGACCACTTCTCCGTTGTCATGGGGAGGGGGGTTTGAGCAGCAAGGATTTCTGCTGGGATGACCTTCACCTCGAGCAGCATGACTTGCAGGACCTTGATGCTCCCATCACCGAGGAGGAGGTGTGGGCGGCCATCAAGGAGATGCCGGCGGATAAATCTCCTGGGCCAGATTGTTGGAAATATGCCCTAGAGGCAATAATAAATTGATTATTATTATATTTTCTTGTTCATGATAATCGTTTATTATCCATACTAGAATTGTATTGATAGGAAACTCAGGTACATGTGTGGATACATAGACAACACCATGTCCCTAGTAAGCCTCTAGTTGACTAGCTCGTTAATCAATAGATGGTTACGGTTTCCTAACCATGGACATTGGATGTCACTGATAACGGGATCACATCGTTAGGAGAATGATGTGATGGACAAAGACCCAATCCTAAGCCTAGCACAAGATCATGTAGTTCGTATGCTAAAGCTTTTCTAATGTCAAGTATCATTTCCTTAGACCATGAGATTGTGCAACTCCCGGATACCGTAGGAGTGCTTTGGGTGTGTCAAACGTCACAACGTAACTGGGTGGTTATAAAGGTACACTACAGGTATCTCCGAAAGTGTCTGTTGGGTTGGCACGAATCGAGACTGGGATTTGTCACTCCGTGTAAACGTAGAGGTATCTCTGGGCCCACTCGGCAGGACATCATCATAATGTGCACAATGTGATCAAGGAGTTTATCACGGGATGATGTGTTACGGAACGAGTAAAGAGACTTGCCGGTAACGAGATTGAACAAGGTATCGGGATACCGACGATCGAATCTCGGGCAAGTGTCGTACCGATAGACAAAGGGAATTGTATACGGGATTGATTAAGTCCTTGACATCGTGGTTCATCCGATGAGATCATCGTGGAACATGTGGGAGCCAACATGGGTATCCAGATCCCGCTGTTGGTTATTGACCGGAGAGTCATCTCGGTCATGTCTGCATGTCTCCCGAACCCGTAGGGTCTACACACTTAAGGTTCGGTGACGCTAGGGTTATAGAAATATTAGTATGCGGTAACCAGAAAGTTGTTCGGAGTTCCGGATGAGATCCCGGACGTCACGAGGAGTTCCGAAATGGTCCGGAGGTAAAGATTTATATATGGGAAGTCTTGTTTTGGTTTCACGCATTATCGGTATTGTACCGGGAGTGCCGAAAGGGGTCCGGGGGTCCACCAAGGGGGTCCACCTGCCCCGGGGGGCCACATGGGCTGTAGGGGTGTGCGCCTTGGCCTATATGGGCCAAGGGCACCAGCCCCAAGAGGCCCATGCGCCAAGAGATAAGGGAAAGGAAGAGTCCTAAAAGGGGAAGGCACCTCCTAGGTGCCTTGGGGAGGAGGGACTCCTCCCTGGCCGCACCCTTCCTTGGAGGAAGGGCCAAGGCTGCGCCCCCCTCTCCCTTGGCCCTATATATAGTGGGGGAAAGGGAGGGAAGCCGCACCTAAGCCCTGGCGCCTCCCTCTCCCTTCCATGACACATCTCCCTCCTCCCGCAGCGCTTGGCGAAGCCCTGTTGGAATCCCGCTACTTCCACCACCACGCCGTCGTGCTGCTGGATCTCCATCAACCTCTCCTTCCCCCTTGTTGGATCAAGAAGGAGGAGACGTCGCTGCTCCGTACGTGTGTTGAACGCGGAGGTGCCGTTCGTTCGGCGCTAGGATCATCGGTGATTTGGATCACGACGAGTACGACTCCATCAACCCCGTTCTCTTGAACGCTTCCGCGCGCGATCTACAAGGGTATGTAGATCCACTCCTTCCTCGTTGCTAGATGACTCCATAGATAGATCTTGGTGACACGTAGAAAAATTTTGAATTTATGCTACGTTCCACAACAGTGGCATCATGAGCTAGGTCTATGCGTAGTTTCTATGCACGAGTAGAACACAAAGTAGTTGTGGGCGTTGATTTTGTTCAATATGCTTACCGTTACTAGTACAATCTTGATCCGGTGGCATTGTGGGATGAAGCGGCCCGGACCGACCTTACACGTACTCTTACGTGAGACTGGTTCCACCGACTGACATGCACTAGTTGCATAAGGTGGCTAGCGGGTGTCTGTCTCTCCCACTTTAGTCGGATCGGATTCGATGAAAAGGGTCCTTATGAAGGGTAAATAGCAATTGGCATATCACATTGTGGTTTTTGCGTAGGTAAGAAACGTTCTTGCTAGAAACCCATGGCAGCCACGTAAAACATGCAAACAACAATTAGAGGACGTCTAATTTGTTTTTGCAGGGTATGCTATGTGATGTGATATGGCCAAGAAGAATGTGATGAATGATATGTGATGTATGAGATTGATCATGTTCTTGTAATAGGAATCACGACTTACATGTCGATGAGTATGACAACCGGCAGGAGCCATAGGAGTTGTCTTTATTTATTTATGACATGCGTGTCAACATAAACGTCATGTAATTACTTTACTTTATTGCTAACCGTTAGCTGTAGTAGTAGAAGTAATAGTTGGCGAGGCAACTTTATGGAGACACGATGATGGAGATCATGATGATGGAGATCATGGTGTCATGCCGGTGACGATGATGATCATGGAGCCCCGAAGATGAAGATCAAAAGGAGCAATATGATATTGGCCATATCATGTCACTATTTGATTGCATGTGATGTTTATCATGTTTATACATCTTATTTGCTTAGAACGACGGTAGTAAATAAGATGATCCCTCACTAAAATTTCAAGAAGGTGTTCCCCCTAACTGTGCACCGTTGCGAAAGTTCGTCGTTTCGAAGCACCACGTGATGATCGGGTGTGATAGATTCTTACGTTCGAATACAACGGGTGTTGACGAGCCTAGCATGTACAGACATGGCCTCAGAACACATGCGAAACACTTAGGTTAACTTGACGAGCCTAGCATGTACAGACATGGCCTTGGAACACAAGAGACCGAAAGGTCGAGCATGAGTCGTATGGTAGATACGATCAACATGAAGATGTTCACCGATGATGACTAGTCCGTCTCACGTGATGATCGGACACGGCCTAGTTGACTCGGATCATGTAATCACTTAGATGACTAGAGGGATGTCTATCTGAGTGGGAGTTCACAAGATGAACTTAATTATCCTGAACATAGTCAAAAGGTCTTCGCAAATTATGTCGTAGCTCGCGCTTCAGTTCTACTGTTTAGATATGTTCCTAGAGAAAATTTAGTTGATAGTAGTAATTATGCGGACTAGGTCCGTAAACTGAGGTTTGTCCTCATTGCTTCATAGAAGGCTTATGTCCTTAATGCACCGCTCAGTGTGCTGAACCTCGAACGTTGTCTATGGATGTTGCGAACATCTGACATACACATTTTGATAACTACGTGATAGTTCAGTTAAACGGCTTAGAGTTGAGGCACCGAAGACGTTTTGAAACGTCGCGAAACATATGAGATGTTTCGAGGGCTAAAATTGGGATTTCAGGCTCGTGCCCACGTCAAGAGGTATAAGACCTCCGACGATTTTCTTAGCCTGCAAGCTAAGGGAGAAAAGCTCAATTGTTGAACTTGTGCTCAGATTGTCTGAGTACAACACACGCTTGAATCGAGTGGGAGTTGATCTTCCAGATGAAATAGTGATGCCTCCGAAGTCATTACCCACCGAGCTTATGAGAAGCTATGAATATATCAGGGACATATATGATGATCCTTGAGATATTCGCGATGTTTGACACCACAAAAGTAGAAATCAAGAAGGAGCATCAATTGTTGATGGTTGGTGAAACCACTAGTTTCAAGAAGGGCAAGGGCAAGAAGGGATACTTCATGAAACGGCAATTCAGCTGCTGCTCTAGTGAAGAACCCAAGGTTGAACCCAAACCCGAGACTAAGTGCTTCTGTAATAAGGGGAACAGCCACTGGAGCAGAATTACCCTAGATACTTGGTAGATGAGAAGACTATCGATAGAAGTATATTGGATATACATTATGTTAATGTGTACGTTACTAGTACTCCTAGTAGCACCAGGGTATTAGATACCGGTTCGGTTGCTAAGTGTTAGTAACTCGAAATAAAAGCTACGGAATAAACGGAGACTAGCAAAGGTGAGATGACGATATGTGTTGGAAGTATTTCCAAGGTTGATCAAATATCGTACGCTCCCTCTACCATCGAGATTGGTGTTTGCGTTGAGCATAGACATGATTGGATTATGTCTATCGCAATACGGTTATTCATTTAAGGAGAATAATGGTTACTCTGTTTATTTGAATAATACCTTCAATGGTCTTACGCCTAAAATGAATGGTTTATTGAATCTCGATCGTAGTGATACACATGTTCATGCCAAAAGATAGTAATGATAGTACCACCTACTTGTGGCACTGCCACGTAAGTCATATCGGTATAAAACGCATGAAGAAGCTCCATGTTGATGGATCTTTGGGCTCACTTGTTTTGAAAGGTTTGAGACATGCGAACCATGTCTATTGGTGTATATGCATGAAGAAACTCCATGCAAATGGACCGTTTGGACTCACTTGATTTTGAATCACTTGAGACATGCAAATCATACCACATGGGCAAGATGACTGAAAGCCTCGTTTTCAGTAAAATGGAACTAGAAAGCAACTTGTTGGAAGTAATACATTTTGATGTGTGCAATCCAATGAGTGCTGAGGCATGTAGTGGATATCGTTATGTTCTTACTTCACAGATGATTTGAGTAGATGTTGAGTCTAATTATTTACTTGATGAATCAGCTGGAGTCTGAATTATTGAAAGGTTCAAGTAATTTCAGGGTGAAGTTGAAAGATCGTCGTGACAAGAGGATAAAGTAAATATCTATGATATGATCATAGAGAGGAAATATCTGAATTACGAGTTTGGCACAGAATTAAGACATTGTGGAAATTGTTTCACAACTAATACAGCCTGGAACACCGTAGTGTGATGGTGTGTCCGAACATCATAACTGCACCCTATTGGATATGATGCATACCATGATGTCTCTTATCGAATTACCACGATAGTTTATGGGTTAGGCATTAGAGACAACCACATTCACTTTAAATAGGGCACCATGTAATTCCGATGAGATGACACCATATGAACTATGGTTTAGAGAAACCTAAGCTGTCATTTCTTAAAAGTTTGGGGCTGCGACGCTTATGTGAAAAAGTTTCAGGCTGATAAGCTCGAACCCAAAGCGGATAAATGCATCTTCATAGGACACCCAAAACAGTTGGGTATACCTCCTGTCTCAGATCCGAAAGCAATAAGGGATTGTTTCTAGAATCGGGTCCTTTCTCGAGGAAAAGTTTCTCTCGAAAGAATTGAGTGGGAGGATGGTGGAGACTTGATGAGGTTATTGAACCGTCTCTTCAACTAGTGTGTGGCAGGGCACAGGAAGTTGTTCCTGTGGCACCTACACCAATTGAAGTGGAAGCTTATGATAGTGATCATGAAACTTCAGATCAAGTCACTACCAAACCTCGTGGATGACAAGGATGCGTACTACTTCAGAGTGGTACGTAATCCTGTCTTGGAAGTCATGTTGAAGACAACAATGAACCTACGAGCTATGGAGAAGCGATGGTGGGCCCGGATTCCGATAAATGGCTCGAGGCCATAAAATCCGAGAGAGGATCCATGTATGAAAACAAAGTGTAGACTTTGGCAGAACGGCTCGATGGTCGTAATGGCTGTTGAGTACAGATGGATTTTAAAAGGAAGACGGACAATGATGGTAGGTATCACCATTAAGAAAGCTCGACTTGTCATTAAGATGTTTTCCGACAAGTTCAAGGAGTTGACTGGATGAGACTTTCTCACTCGTAGCGATGCTAAGAGTCTGTTGGAATTATATTAGCAATTACTGCATTATTTGTGAAATCTTGCAGATAGGATGCCAAAAACATTGTTTCCTCGACGTTTTTTTGAGGAAAGGTTGTATGTGATACAACCGGAAGGTTTTGTTCCTGAAAGATGCTAATAAGTATGCAAAGCTCCAGCAATCCTTCTAAGGACTGGAGTAAGCATCTCGGAGTTGGAATGTGCTTTGATAAGATGATCAAAGTTTTGGGTGTATACAAAGTTTATGAGAAACTTGTATTTCCAAAGAAGTGAGTGGGAGCACTATAGAAAAATTTCTGATAAATATATGTTGACATATTGTTGATCAGAAATGACGTAGAATTTCTGGAAAGCATATAGGGTTATTTGGAAAGTATTTTTCAATGGAAAACCTGGATTAAGCTACTTGAACATTGAGCATCAAGATCTATAAGGATAGATCAAAATTCTTAATGGTACTTTCAAATGAGCACATACCTTGACATGATCTTGAAGGTGTTCAAGATGGACCAGTCAAAGAAGGAGTTCTTGCCTGAATTATACGGTATGAAGTTAAGACTTAAAGCTCGACCACGGCAGAGGAAAGAGGAAGGACGAAGGTCGTCCCCTATGCTTTTGTCATAGGCTCTATACGGTATGCCATGCTATGTACCGCACCTGAAATGTGCCTTGCCATGAGTCAGTCAAGGGGTACAAGAGTGATCCAAGAATGGATCACAAGACAACGGTCAAAGTTATCCTTAGTAACTAGTGGACTAAGGAATTTTCTCGATTATGGAGGTGGTAAAAGAGTTCGTCGTAAAGGGTTACGCCGATGCAAACTTTGACACTAATCCAGATTATTCTGAGTAGTAAACTGGATTCGTATAGTAGAACAGTTATTTGGAATAGCTCCAAATGTAGCGTATTAGTTGCATCTACAAGATGACATAGAAATTTGCGAAGTACATACGGATCTGAAAGATTCAGACCCATTGACTATAACATCTCTCACAAGCATAACATGATCAAACCCAGAACTCATTGAGTGTTAATCACATGGTAATGTGAACTAGATTATTGACTCTAGTAAACTCTTTGGGTGTTAGTCACATGGGGATGTGACCTTGAGTGTTAGTCACATAGCGATGTGAACTGGATTATTGACTCTAGTGCAAGTGGGAGACTGTTGGAAATATACCCTAGAGGCAATAATAAATTGATTATTATTATATTTTCTTGTTCATGATAATCATTTATTATCCATGCTAGAATTGTATTGATAGGAAACTCAGATACATGTGTGGATACATAGACAACACCATGCCCCTAGTAAGCCTCTAGTTGACTAGCTCGTTAATCAATAGATGGTTACGGTTTCCTAACCATGGACATTGGATGTCATTGATAACGGGATCACATCATTAGGAGAATGATGTGATGGACAAAGACCCAATCCTAAGCCTAGCACAAGATCATGTAGTTCGTATGCTAAAGCTTTTCTAATGTCAAGTATCATTTTCTTAGACCATGAGATTGTGCAACTCCCGGATACCGTAGGAGTGCTTTGGGTGTGCCAAACGTCACAACATAACTGGGTGGCTATAAAGGTACACTACAGGTATCTTCGAAAGTGTCTGTTGGGTTGGCACGAATCGAGACTGAGATTTGTCACTCCGTGTAAACGGAGAGGTATCTCTGGGCCCACTCAGTAGGACATCATCATAATGTGCACAATGTGATCAAGGAGTTTATCACGGGATGATGTGTTACGGAACGAGTAAAGAGACTTGCCGGTAACGAGATTGAACAAGGTATCGGGATACCGACGATCGAATCTCGGGCAAGTGTCGTACCGATAGACAAAGGGAATTGTATACGGGATTGATTAAGTCCTTGACATCGTGGTTCATCCGATGAGATTATCGTGAAACATGTGGGAGCCAACATGGGTATCCAGATCCCGCTGTTGGTTATTGACGGAGAGTCATCTCGGTCATGTCTGCATGTCTCCCGAACCCGTAGGGTCTACACACTTAAGGTTCGGTGACGCTAGGGTTATAGAAATATTAGTATGCGGTAACCCGAAAGTTGTTCGGAGTCCCGGATGAGATCCCGGACGTCACGAGGAGTTCCGGAGGTAAAGATTTATATATGGGAAGTCTTGTTTTGGTCGTCGGAAAAGTTTCACGCATTATCGGTATTGTACCGGGAGTGCCGAAAGAGGTCCGGGGGTCCACCTGCCCCGGGGGGCCACATGGGCTGTAGGGGTGTGCGCCTTGGCCTATATGGGCCAAGGGCACCAGCCCCAAGAGGCCCATGCGCCAAGGGATAAGGGAAAGGAAGAGTCCTAAAAGGGGAAGGCACCTCCTAGGTGCCTTGGGGAGGAGGGACTCCTCCCTGGCCGCACCCTTCCTTGGAGGAAGGGCCAAGGCTGCGCCCCCCTCTCCCTTGGCCCTATATATAGTGGGGAAAAGGGAGGGCAGCCGCACCTAAGCCCTGGCGCCTCCCTCTCCCTCCCATGACACATCTCCCTCCTCCCGCAGCGCTTGGCGAAGCCCTGTTGGAATCCCGCTACTTCCACCACCACGCCGTCGTGCTGCTGGATCTCCATCAACCTCTCCTTCCCCCTTGCTGGATCAAGAAGGAGGAGACGTCGCTGCTCCGTACGTGTGTTGAACGCGGAGGTGCCGTCCGTTCGGCGCTAGGATCATCGGTGATTTGGATCACGACGAGTACGACTCCATCAACCCCGTTCTCTTGAACGCTTCCGCGCGCGATCTACAAGGGTATGTAGATCCACTCCTCCCTCGTTGCTAGATGACTCCATAGATAGATCTTGGTGACACGTAGGAAAATTTTGAATTTATGCTACGTTCCCCAACACAGACGGCTTCACCGGATTATTCTTCAAGAAATGTTGGAGGTTCATTAAACCTGACATCATGAGGGTCATCCAAAACTTCGACTCTCTTCACACTGCCAACCTACAATGGGTGAACTCTGCCAATGTTGTGCTTTTGCCGAAGAAGGATGGTGTAGAGGAGATAGCTGACTACAGGCCTATTAGTCTCATCCATGCTATCGCCAAAATCATCGCCAAGGTCCTCTCCTTGCGGCTTGCTCCTCGCATGGATGGCCTCGTCTCCAATGCTCAGAGTGCCTTCATCAAAAAGAGGAGTATCCACGACAACTTTATGTACGTGCGGAACATGGCTCGTCGGCTCCACAAGTGCAAGACCCCTGCCCTCCTCTTCAAGCTTGACATTAGAAAGGCTTTTGACTCCGTCAAATGGGAATACATTCTGGACCTCTTGCAGCGCTTGGGCTTCCCAAGCAAATTCAGGGACTGGATTGCTGCGTTGCTCTCCTCGGCTTCCTCATGCATCCTTCTCAACGGGATTCCAGGCCCTCCCATCAGGCATGGCCAAGGGCTTCGGCAAGGGGACCCAATCTCGCCGCTCCTATTTGTCCTCGCGATTGACCCGCTTTGTCGAATCCTTGATCTTGCAACACACCGAGGCCTTCTCCGCAAGCTTCGTGGTCGTGGTACCATGGTGCGAACTTCTTTGTATGCGGATGATGCAGCTGTTTTCCTGGCTCCGATCAAGAGGGACATCGAGAACTTCTCTGCTATCTTAAGGAGTTTTGGCGAGGTCACGGGCCTCCACACCAACTTTCACAAAAGTTCTGTTGTGCCCATTCGCTGCAACCACCTTGACTTGGACCATATCCTTCATGGCATGCCGGCAGCAAGAGCTTCTTTCCCTGTGAAATATTTGGGCCTCCTACTCTCGGTCTGGCAGCTTAGGAAAGTGGATTTCCAATATCTTGAAGACAAAGCGGCTGGAAAGTTGGTCACTTGGGAGGGCCAAAACATTACCACCATCGGTCGTACGACTCTGGTCAAGTCGGTTGTCTCCTCCCAAGCGGTGTACTCCATCACGCCTCTCGTTGTGCCGCCGAGCACTTTACGAAACCTCAACAAGATTGAGCGAGCGTTTCTGTGGTCTGGCTCGGATAAGACGACGGGTGCCAAATGCAAGGTCAACTGGGAGGTGGTATGTCGTCCTCGCGAGTATGGTGGCCTTGGGGTGCTAAACACTGACAAGTTCGCCCGTGCCTTGAGACTAAGATGGCCATGGTTTGAATGGAAGGAGCCCAACAAGCTTTGGGTGGGGCTTGGTAACCCATGCTCAGAGGAGGACCTGAATTTTTTCTATGCGTCAACCACGATTACTGTTGGAAATGGTGCCAAAACGCCTTTTTGGGACTCTCCCTGGCTGCTTGGGCGCAAACCCAAGGACATTGCCCCGCTAATCTTCGGTGCCTCCAGGAGAAAGAATTGGAAGGTGCGTGAGGCCCTTAAAGGGAATGCATGGATACTGAAGGTCAAGATTGACACGCCCGTCACCGCTGCCCACGTTCACGAGTTCTTCTCTCTTTGGATGCTCGTGAATGAGGTCCACCTTGACGAGCATGCCGAGGATGATATCACCTGGAAGCACTCCAGCGACGGGATTTACTCGGCATCCTCTGCCTACAAGGCTCAATTCCTTGGGTTGATTCTCTCCCCTATGGATTTCATGGTGTGGAAAGCTTGGGCTCCACCCAAAGTTAAATTCTTCTCGTGGCTGGCTCTACAAGACCGGATTTGGACTGCAGACAGGTTGGCCAGGCGCGGCTGGCCCAACTGCGGCCTTTGTCAACTTTGCAAAAGGGAGCAAGAGTCTGGCGTCCATCTTTTCTTCAAGTGTCGCTACACTATTAGGCTTTGGAGGATGCTCATTGACAAGTTGGGACTTGTGCACATGGACACCACCACTTGGCATCTTGCTGGCTCGGTGAAGGAGTGGTGGGAGAAGCGAACCGACTTGCAGAATCCCAATAGACGAGCAATGTCCTCTCTCACTATGCTCGTCTCCTGGTCCGTTTGGAACGAGAGGAATGCCAGAGTCTTCCGCCACAAGAGTGCTCCACCGACCATCCTTCTTCAAATGGTCCTCGACGAGGCAAAGCTGTGGGTCACTGCTGGTGCTAGAAAGCTAGGGGACATTATATTGCAAGAATAATTGTCATGCCGTGTGTTTGGCTCTTGTAACAACTCTATCTTCTCCTTATTTAATATATGGGGCAAATCTTTTGCCTCCGTTTCGAAAAAAAATGTGCCTTTCGTACCGCGTTGGGATCTATTTGATCAAACTCTTAAATTTCAGCGCCGATACATCCACATGCATTGGATTTTGTCTACCTTCTTTTCACATGTTTTTTCAAAAGAGAAAAATGGGATCGGCACCCGTGTCGCTCCAGGGCAGCTCGGGTCGTGTATTGAGTGCGAGCCTCCTCCCCTCACCGCCGCTGCCGGTGCACTACCAGGAAGCCTGCCCGGTCGACGGCGGCGGGGCCCTTATTCATGCCTATCGGGTGGTTTTTCAATTGTGGCTAGGCAGGCGCTACAAGCCATCGTGGTTTTGTTGGTGCCTCAGTGGCTTCCTCCGGGAGGGTGTGGCGGCGGGCACAACTTCACCATGGGTTCGTGAATCTGACTCGACGAGTATGGGTCATGCTAGATTGGAGGTTCGATAGCCACGTGGTTGCGACGGTCGTCTTAGGCGGGAGATGACTCGTCCAATCTTCTGACCACGTCGCTCCCTAACATTGCCTCCGATGATGGCGACACGCCACTACTATTTAGAGGCTGCTGGTTTAGTGGTTGTCTCGGTCATGCGTGGCCACATGGTAGGAGTGTGGCGGTGTGCCATAGGCGCTCTGCAAGTGTGTCAATTGCGTGCCCACAACTTTATTTGGATCCCCGTGTGGTTCATAGTGTTGCCACCTCCCGTTCAGCGAGAAGTGGAGACCCGTCCTGTGAAACAGAGGACTATTAATGGTGCCCGTCTATGATTTGCGCATGTGGTGGGGCATCAGCATGAGGAGTTTTGATAGGCCTACTTTGTGACTATCTCAGGTGGACACCATGGTGGTTTATGTAGATTATTTGATGATATAACTCTCAAAAGATCCATCATCAAGATGGTGATAGTAACATCGTGTCATATCTAGGATGAAAATAAGTGATCTGATCTTCCAAAAAAAAATGATCTCAGTTTTGTTGGTCGGTCCCATGCTCCCAGCAAAGATGAACTTTCATCCTTATCTTGTTGAATGTGTTGTCTCTATGCTAATTTTGTGGACTTGATTGGTTAAACCCAACATCCAGGACGAAAATCCTTTGTCCTGACAGTCTTATGTTGGATGTGATGATGCCAGTGCGGGTGTGTTCTCCCTTATTGCAAGCATTGTTGCGAGATAGTGCAATTTACATCTTGTCATTGTTGTCTACCTAATGTCTCTATTTGTTGATTACTTTGGCCTTGTTAATTATATTATAGTAGTGTACACCGGTAGATTCAATCTCTGAGGTTAGACCTTTCTTTTGAAAGAAAGTAAAACTAGTTTTAATCATGCCATCGGTTTCTCTATATTTATTACAAAGAGACCCCTTTTATATATAAAAAGGCTCCCCCTTCGATTTCATTTAACAGAAACCACAATGTTCTACATCTACTAAACAGAAAATAGAAGCAACATATATGCTATAAATGACCTACAACACCTTGATATATCAAGCTGATTGACGATTAACTAAAGATCCACCAGGGCTTCAGCGCACCATCAGCAGGCACCTAAGACGATGAGAACCAGTGCTTTTAGGTTGCTTATGCTAACAAAAGGGAGGTTTTCCACTTCTTGACTACATATAGAGCGAGGAGCAGAAACAGAGTGCACATGTTCACCTATTATAGGTTTGGTACAGGTCTACAGGAGCAGACAACAGCGGCAGAGTAGAAAAAGGGGACGTGGCGTTTTGGCTCTCAGGTGCATTCGTTTAAAATAGTAAACAAAAATAAAAAAAACTCTGATTTTTTATGTGATGCTAGATGCTCATGTGTATGAAGTCCGTGCCAAATTTCGAGTTTGAACATTTCAGTAGCTCTTAGGAAAAAAAACTAAATTTCGGGTTGTAAAAAAGCTTACTGTTCATGTACTGTTTTGATCGAATTTTTTTTCACGAGCTCCTCAGATGTTCGAACAAGCTGAAATTTGACACGGACATCAAGCACTGGAACATCTTTTGGCTAATAGTTTTTCAGAAGTTTTTAATTTTTTTAGTATTTGTTCTGAATTTTCTGTTCACTGGGTGCAGATGAGCATGGACACCAAATTGAATATCCGCCAAAGTAGCTTCCTTCATCATCTTTGCACTTCCACATATTCTCATTCTATCCTGAGCACACCAAAATGCCATCCCTAGAGTGCACGAAACACTTCACTTGATGTCTGCTCAAGCATTTTTACCTCCCACTTCAACTTTTCTTGATTTTCCTGCTCTTTTGCGAAATAATCCAATCATTAAGCCATCTAGCAATCATATTGAGAGAGACAGAAGGGTCAGTAATTTTTGCATTGTCAAATATGGTACTATTTCTTATTTTCCAAATAGTCCAAAAGACCATAGACACTCCAGTAAACATAAGATGTTTTTCAGCAGCTCTAAAATTATTCAACCAAGTAGTATTGTCAAGAGTGTAAATCAAACTGAAAGCACATTTTAAAATATTTCACAACATCCAAGCCAAGGACCATTTCATGAACAAATGTTTTTCATCTAAACCAGAGAAAGGGCAAGCCCTTCTACCAATCCATCCTCATCTAATCAAGTGTTTTTGGTTAGGATATTGTTTCTAAGAACTAACCACATGAAAATCTTCATTCCATGTGGATTTTTTGTTTTCCACATAAAGCTGCATGGGTATCTAATGTCTTTTTCAATCAATTTCCGTGGTACTCCCTCCGTTCCAAAATAAGTGAGTCAACTTTGTACTAACTTTGTAAAGTTAGTACAAAGTTGACTCACTTATTTTGGAACGGGGGGAGTAGCATTTAACAGAGTATATACCATTTTTTTTGTCAAAGTCCACTTGATAGTGTCTTTTTCATTGTTTAGTCTCATGTCCCCCCCCCCCCCCCCCCCCAATAAGGGTCCTCCTAATATACACCTCGGGTACTGACAAGTTCTTGTCAAAGCATATGTTATCTAAGAGATCATTTTAATCAAAGTATTTTCATAAAATAAATTGACTGGTCCTAATTCTTTAGAATTTTTTGTTTATCGGTTGTTTGAATGTATGATTGAATTATGTCATGCCTATTGAATCCTATAGTACATAGAAAGACAAATAATTATTATGAATCAAACAAATAATATAGGGAAACTTTATATGAATTCCAATTCTTTCACAATCTATAGAAAAGTTTACGAAAAAACTTTGAAAACAAAAAAGCCGAATGTCACGCAGGATTGGGATTCGGATGTCAAAAGAGATATGTAGTTATCTGCATATGTATTCTAACATTTCCGCGTACATGGTGCGACGCACACAGTGCACCTGATTAACAAATAAACAAGTTGATGCCAGTGGTTTAACCTACTTAACAATGGGATTGGGAGGACTGGCAGGCAGTAGCACTAATAATTTAAACGGCTCTTTGTCCCTCCTGATTTGACCACTGCCACCACCAGGGCTCCATCATTACGGAGCACTCCCCTAATCAATCAAAGAGAGTAGAGTACCACCACAAAGCAATCCAAGAATCATCATTGCATTAGTAGTACAGCATGTGACAACTCCATCAAACCCATACTTTAGTTTGCAGGACAATAATCACAGCAGGAAAATTACAAAAAGCCTGTGAGCCAACATGCCTGCCAGCTTAATTAGCCTGGCCAAAGGCCCCTTCTTTGCCAAAGTGATCAAGTGAAGTGGCCCCACTTCACTGACCTAGGACTGTCACATTTGAACTAGACATCACTGTGTTTACCAGAATCATCACAAGATCGGCTTCTCAAAAGATGTAAGCACCACCCTACCAAATTCAGATACCGCAGGAACTGCCCAGTTTATGCACAGATTTGTTGCTATTTTGTGCATCATATGTATGTTATCTTGTAGGCATGAGTTCAAATGAATTCGTACACAAATTTGTGGATTCTCTGCTTCCGAGGTTATTTTTGTAGACATGATTCGAATCAATTCAGTACCAAATTCATGCGAGACAGAATAGACTATTTTCTCAAAAGGGATAGTACCAAATTGGAAATTATTGAAACAAGCTAGTAGCAAAAATAAGCATATTAGTGAAATAAAATACTCATGTCGCTACATGACGAGCTAATCAAGTCGAAAATTTGAAGAGAGAAAAAAAGTGTGGTCAATAAGAGCTTTGACCACCTAATTAAGAGGGTACGTACTCCACTCAGCCTAGACAAACCTCAGCTTCTATTACGAAGCCTCCCCCACCCCATCCCCCACTTTTAACTACAGACTCGATCCCGTGCCGGCGGCGGCGCGGCGGCGGCGTCACATGACGCTACAGGAACTGGGGTTCTCCTCGTTGAACATGTTGTTGTACGGCTCCTGCGGCGGGGACGACCGCATGCCCGGCGGGCCGTACATGTACTCCGGCGGCGGCGGCGGCGGCATCATCATCGGCGGGTAAGGCGAGTACCCGCCGTACGGCGGCGGAGGCGGCATTGGCTGCATGGACGCCACCGGCGTGGGCGCGTAGTACGACACGCTCGCGCTCGGCTGCGCCATGTTGTAGCTCATCACCGGCTGCGGCGCGTAGTACGGGAACGGGCCGCCGTGGCCGTGCGCGCGCTCTGGTCCCGGCCCCGGCGCCGGCACGGGGGGCATCGCCTGCTGCGGCTGTGGCTGCTTTGTCTTTGGCTGCTGTTGCTGCTGCTGCTGCTGCGGCGGAGGCGGCTTCTCCGTAGCGGCGTCCCCGTCGCCGACCTCCTTCTGCTGCTTGTTCTTCTTCTTCTTCCCCTTCTTGCCCCCCGCCTCCGGGGCCTCGTCGGCGGCCGCCGCTTCTTTGGCTGGCGGCTCCGGCGAGCCCTTCTCCTTCTTCTCAGGATCCTCTCCCTCCTCCTTGGCCTCGTCCTTGGGTTTCTTCGCCGCTGCTTTCTCTGGTTTCTTCTCTGAACGTTCGTCCTTGTCTGGCTTCTCCGAGCTCTCCGGCTCTGCCTCGTCGGCCACCTTTTTGGGCTTGGCGTCCGCCTTCTCCGCGCCCTTGCCGCCCTTCCCGGCAGACGGGGCCTCCTCAGGCTTCTTGGCCTCTGTGGCGGGCGGCGCCGGCGCCGGCACCGGCCAGAGCGCGGCGTGCTTGCCGGACTTGAGCAGCCGTCTGACGAGCGCGTCGGCGGCCACGCTGCCGGTGACCGTCACCTTGTGCTGCGTCGCGTCGATCGTCACCTTGTACACGCCTGATACACATTCGATTAATCAAAACCACAAACAAAGAAACAGAAAGTATTCCACACCAATTAATCGTCGTTGCAAGAAGAATGAACTTGCACGAGAATGAAAGTTCAATCAATTAACCGAAGCGGACTCATGAGTTGGTACCTTCGATGCTGTGGAGCACCTTCTTCACCTTCTTCTTGCACCCCTCGCAGTGGATGGACACCCGCAGCACGGTGGTCTGCAAGCAGCACCAGCAGCAGCAAAGCCCAAACACAATGTCAGCAAAACTGCCTCGCCACAACAAGAAGAAGAAGAAGAAGAAGAAGAGGAAGAGGAAGAAGACGGTGAAGCTGTTTTGGAATGGCTCACCGTGTACTGCAGCGGCTCTGCCTCCCCTGACGCCATGGAAAAGAGGAGAAAGGTAGCTAAGCTACAGAGACTGAGGCAGGGTAGCTTCGAGAGTGGAGGAGCTGGGGCAGCCGAGATCAGCTCACTCTCAGTGGCGGCGGCTGGCCCGGGCAGTAGCAGCTTCTGGAGTGAGAATGGCAACGGAGGGAAAGAAGGGGCCTTTGCTCCACTAGGCAGCTAGACTTTTATAACGGTGAACGAGCAAGCGTAGGAGCTCAGTGGGCCGAGCCCGCCGCCGCTGACCCGCGGGCCCGCGCCCACCGGTGCCACGCCGAGGCCGAACCGAACCACCACCGCGCGAGGCCCCGGGCTGGCGTGGCGTCTGGCGGCGACGGTGACATGAGAACCACAACGCCGCCACATCATTGGACAACCCCTCCATGATGGATCCATGATGAATCCATGATGGATTTTCACTCGCACTGCCTCCAAATATCTTGTGAGGATCGCGTCTAGTGATCTCTCGATAAGGATCCTCAATTGCGCAAGGCCACACCGACGTGATGTGATCTCGTTTGCCTCCAGATCCAGAAGAATGCAGACGCCGCTCATAACTAATCCGGCTGCAGGGTTTGGTGAGGAGGAGTTGGACGGGTCGTTAGATTAGCCGGCAACAACCTAGCAGCGGCAGCATTCAAATCATAATGCAGCATCATGGACGTGCAGCTGAGTAATAACCAGGGTTCCTTTCAGTGCTGCTGCTTCTGCTGCTTGATTCATGGAGTACGAGTAATAGGCTTGCTGGCTGGCTTTTGGAAACCTGATCTGACGAGGCGTTCCATCAATTTCTCCAAGTAGGGTTAGTTAGGTGCGCCTTCTCGACCTAGGGCTTAGCTCTCGTTGTACAATCGTCTACGCGGATACGCGACGTCTCGTTCCCGGAGGAGCTGCTTTGTTCTTGTTCTTATCCGCAGATCAAATAGCACTACAGGTAGTATGTTCGTAAAACTTTGGTGTGTCCGCATGCAGATCAGTTGTCTACTAGTCCAAGAGTAGCTTTGAGATTACTGGCTAAACCAAAATTCCATCAAACGGGTTCCATGATGGAGTAAGAGTGTTTTTTAAATGGAGTGGACTAACGGGAGAACGTTATGTTTTCATTGTTAGAACCCAACACATTTCTTTTCATCCGTGAATTCCTCCTACCTCTACATGCATGCAAAAAAATAGAAATGATATCTGCCGGACGTCAGCCAGGGAGCCCATTCCAGTGAACACATTCCCCGCGCGTTGCGGATCTTGGCGCAAGCCCGACGTGACATAATAGGTCAGCTAGAGCCGTTCGCTATACACGTTTAATGGCAAACGTTCAATTTTTTTCTCTCCAAAAAATTCACGACCAAGATGCGCGGGGAGGGGTTCAAACTCGCTAGCTCGGGTGCAATGGGCGGGGCTCGATTACCACTCAGCTGTAGTGGTTTTTTTTTTGTGTGTTTCAAAACAATGGAAAACAAATTAGGTCTTTTTGTCATGCTCCACGGCAAGCTTTGGGTAATTGTAGCACTTATTCATGGCAATTTTGGAATTACTTTTCTACTTTCTCACATGGAAATATATTATTAAGGGAATGATATTTTAATAATTAATATATTATTAAGATTAGGAATTTTTTACTATTATTAAGACAATGGCATTTTTAGTACTAAGATTATGACAATTTTACTATTAAGACCATGGCATTTTTACTATTAAGATTATGAAAATTTTACTATTAAGACCACGGCATTTTTATTATTGATAACATGAGATTTTATTTATTAAGAGGATGGCAGCTTTATCATTAATAGGATGGTAGTTTATTATTAAGAAGGTGGCATTTTTACTATTGTTTGCATGAATTTTTTTGAGGATATTAATTTTCAAATTAAGAGGATGGAAATTTATTTGTTTATTGGCATGGTAAATTTATTTTATTTTCATTGACATGCCATTTTTATGAATTATTGTGTAGTAGACCCAATAAAACAAAAAATTACACAAGGGCATTTTCTTTTTGGTCCATGGCAAACATAAAGGAAGAAAAGTTTTCCAATAACATGACATTTTTTGCACACAGAAAATTCTCCATGATAATTTTCATAAAAAAATTGTAGATAACGCGACACATTTTTAAAAATCATATCGTTGTAAGCTTGTAAATTAGAGAAGTGACGGTTTTGAAAAGTATAGTGGCATTTTTTTTGTATTTTTCAACATGGCATTTTTATGAATTTATATTTTGCCCTATTTTTTTATAAGAAAAGTGTGTATTTGTTTTGTTCAATGCATTAAAAAATAGTTAACTGGGCTTCTAGGCTAATCGGGGTTCGCTGTGCCTCCCCCCGGCAAATGAACGAGGGAACGGGGGCGAAACACTTGTTGAGAGCTGCTCCCCATGGTAAATGAAATCGTTCGATGGGAGTTCGCGACTATTCCCCATATATTAGTGTAAGAAGACAAAAGAATGATAATATTATCCTAGACTCTTCACATTTAGAAAATTTAAAAATATCTTATAGCTCAAACTATTGGTCCGGTTGAAAATCCATTTCACCACTAAATCAACGGTGACGAACCTTCAAAAGTAGAGCCTATATTGGTACTCCCTCCTTCCATCTATATAGAGTCTAATGCATTTTTCGAGGCTAACTTTGACCAAATGTTAGAGCAACAATATATGACATGCAACTTACACAAAGCATGTCGTCAAATTCGTATGTGAAAGGAGATTTCAATGATATAATTTTCACATTATGCATGTCATGTACTCCCTCCGTCCCAGTTCGCAAGGCAAAGTTTTCAAATTCTTGGCCCAAGGTGAATTTCCATTGGCTCTGATTTTCCACGTAAAAACGTTAACCATCGCGCTGCAATTAATTTGGAAAGTGAAAAGAACTTTATTTTCTAGTCTTTAATTGATTTGGCGCGATATTTTCCTCTGCCCTGCGCGCTGTTTCCGCCTCGCGCGCTCCTTCCTCCTTTGGCGTGATATTTTCCCCTTAAATTTTGCTATCGCGCCCAAATTTCTTTCCTAAACCAGAGATTTGATTCCGCGCGCAAGGATTTCGTTCCAAACTCAAATGAAAGCAGCGCCCAGATTTCTTTATATAGCCATGGACTTACGTAGACGAACAGCCCAGTCTAGCGCCAGTTTCACACTGCATTGTGGAAGAGGAAGATGAGAGAAAGTACTCCAACATGCATTAGAATTGTGGTGCATGCAGCGTGGGAAGAGGAGTAAGTGTTGTGGTGCATGCATATTTAGTGGAGTGGTTTCCCACGGTGAAAAAGGAGTGGATCAGCTTTTGCATGCAAACATTGATGGACTACTAGTGCCAAATCGAATACAAATGTGTCTAGGGAGTGGAAGATTTTGGGACAAATAGTTTTTGGGATTTTGCCTTGCGAACTGGGACGGAGGGAGTACTATTAATGTTGTCAATAGTCAAAGGCCGTCTTGAAAAATGCATTAGGCCCTATATAGATAGAAGGAGGGAGTATGTTACGATGAATTTTTTGGGTAAAAGTTTCCACATCACCACGCCTGTGTTGGTAAGTTATTAAGTAGTTTACACGTAATTTTATTGGACATAAGAGATGGTTCTTCCAATCTTCTCCTCACATGCACAAGCATGCATGCACTATATATAGGACTGAAAGCCGTCATCATACCCCTCCATTCCAATGGATAAGGTGTGCACATATCCCGAAAATTGAAGTTTGATAATAAATTAGACCAACCAAATGTGGATTATATGTGATAAAAATATACTGTTAAATTTGTAATGAAAAGAAGTTTTGGTATAAATTTTAACTCACAATAAAACTATTCATCTAATTAAGTTCAAAGTTGGACTTTGGGAAGCATGCTCGCCTTATTCATTGTAGTACTATATTCTCTCCATTTAGAAATTTCGTAATCTTTTCTAGCTTAAACCGTTGGTCCAATTCAAAATATTCACCAATAAATTTGTCACGACAAGGCTCACGTAATTAGATCTCATGTTGGTACGTTTCGACGATTTTTTTGGAAAAATGTCACACCTAGGCTGTGTATGTTATCACACATGTGATAGGTAACTTTGTATGGTGTCTACACAGAAGTTATCGGGACATAAAAATGATTCTCCAACCTTCTCTCCATGTGCACATGCATGCAATAGGGCAGAAAGATTGAAGTCATTCTATATTCTTCCCGATTCAGAAATTCAAATTGGTTTGTAGCTCAATATGTTGTCCAAGTCAAAATCCATTCTCATCTTTATAGGTACGCTATCCATTTTGCTTAGCCTTCACACAAATGCAGTATGTACCTCATGATCCATAACCTTTGTGCCGATGAGTTTCTCTTCTATATCGTTTCCATACACTTTCACATACCTTGACTCATAATGTTTTATCAAACGCTTAATTCAGCATTCATAAAGTAAAATATGATGTACCAGTCAAATTCTTCTTTTCCAGCATGTAAAATGCATTTCTCAAGATTTTCTGTTCTATCTTTGTTGACATATTTGACCTCATTATATCAACATTAAATTACATTTCACTTCATAGAAATCACTTGTCTCCGGGCAATATCAAATCAGAGAAATCACCAAAATCAATATCTCCACCTTCAGTAGTTTCTATATGTTTATAATAACGCTTGACCTTCTTGTATAAGTGTAAGTGCATCTAGTATCCCCTTTGTGGTTTTGAAGTATTGATGATAAAATGTTCAAGGGACTAATGTGTTTGTGAGTGTACACAGGAGATAGTCCCTGAAGATTTGGTTTAATCGTCAAAGATGACCCTTAAAATGTATGGAATACATTGAAGAAATTGATGCGCCCTTGAAAAAATTGCGCGGGGAATTAGAACGTGAAGACTTTGTCTTTTACTGCTCTATCTGAGTCATAATAAGTGTCGCAGACTTGAATCTGAAGTTGAACCAATCTTAGTTCATAACTACGACACTTATTTTGAATCATAGGGAGTAGTTCTTTTTCTTTTTTTTTGTCATAGGAAACACCATCAGGGATCTAGGTGATCCATAAACGTATCTTTGAAGTGATGCTCGAACTATCCTATATCTTTGAGTGAAGACTTTGGAAATCTCTTGCAGTGCAGTTCATTTTCTTCAGCATCAGGTACAAAGTTCTTCGAGGCGTTGTTGATTATGCCATCACTGAGGGGTTAGGAAATCACCGATGCAGTTCTCATACCGTGGGGAAATTGAGAGTTCAAACAGTTCCAACCGTTGCTGAGCTAGTGCCAACTGTCACGTGGATATTATCATGACAATGGTCAAATCGGAAGGGCCTATTGGTCTTTTCCCCTCGGTTGTGCCCCAATTATGAATAGCCGCCCCGACCATCAGTTGTTTGTTGGCTGCTTTGAGTTATTGCGTGACAAGTGTCATCTAGAGCAACCTAGCCTCCGAAGAATATGAAAAATATCCTAAATGCCTAGAGCTAGAGTGATTGACCATCACTGAGAAATTTGGTCTATGTGAACCGTAGACCTATTACCTTTGAAGATTGTGATCTTTTAGACATTTAGGCATCGCATTTGAGCATCCAAGAGTCAATTATGAAATGGGGTATGTGAAGGTTTTGGTAGTCTACCTTGAAGACTTACCACGAGTGATTGGGCGAACTGTAAGTGATCTTAAGTCAAGGAGAATAAGTTGAAGACTTTGTCTTCTGAGTTAAATCTCAACCTCTTCAACCAGACGTAGAGCCTTCACAACAATTTAAACTGATCAAACAAATCCACTATCTTCATCAAGCTCTTTGGTTTCATTTCCACACCCTTTTACATTCTATAATTACATGCTAAAGACTTTGTCCCTGGCTCGAAGACATTGTCCGGAGACTTTCATTTTTCTTTTGTTTCTCACATGTTATGTTGGTCTTCAGTCTGGCTATATGAGCATCTAGTTTATTTGTTCATCTACCTTGAATGCTAGTTTACTTCCATTCTAATGACTTCACCACTCTAGCGATTACATGCTTAGTGTAGCTTTACTTCTCACCAATCTTTCTTCTATTTGCTTAGTGTGTGTTTCTTCAAAGAATAGGTTCCTTCGAAGAATTTGTTAAAAATGTCCCATTCACCCCCTTCTGGTTGATTACTTGCACTTTCAACAAGTTTAAATCAAATTTGTTAATATCCTTTTGTACGAATGACATACTTGATGTATTAAATCTGCCATCATCTGTGTCAGCACTTTTCATACTTACATTATAACCTGGCTCATGTTTAATAGTTGACGTATATGTCTTTAAACCTGCAATGCAATTATTAATTAACACACTCTCTTGCTTGCGCAAAAAACAAAATAATTAGTACCCATAAGGCATTTATCATTTATGTTCATGAAATTTCTCATTCAATGCTACTTTCGACATTTGATTCAACTATCTCAATATGTTGTCTCTTGTTAGAACTTGTATTGTTACATGTTAGACCTTCATCTCCAATACCAAGATATCTCAAAGACATTTAGAGTAACAGACACAACAAAAAATTGCATACAACAACTATTACCTTTTGAAACTACATCAACACTACTCACCCCAGAAACTTGTTTCAAAATACTCTATGGAACTTGATAAGCCGAGCAGTTAAAATAGAAATAATTGAAATATGAAATATTATATAATATCTATTATTTAAACTAGAAAACAATACATAATATCATGTTTCCTTGTCATACATGTTGCCTTGTAGAAATAAGACAACTAACATGTTGAATGCCCGCAAACATTCAGACGACCTTCTTTCAGTGCAACACATGAAAAATGTGTTTAATAGTGAGAACACTTTATCTATAAAGTCAATATCTTGTCTCGCTATATCATCCTTGCTTCTTGATATTCCACTCAAGAATTATTTTGGCATGCCTCAATTTGAATTCTTGTGTTACAGAATGTCGCACCTTGAAACACGGTATATGTTGTAAAAATAAATAAACTATAATTAGAACTTCTAAACTATAAAAATAAGCATTTACCGTTTCTATATAAGTATCTCTTATGTAATACACCACGGAATTGGTGTACGTGAGCATTGCTCTACATTCTTTGAAGCGACTTCATGATTTTTCATATTTATATTTGTATTGAGTGAATCAGCTGGCCATATACACTGTGCTTTCGGTGTAAACATTGTGGTTCAAAACTTTTCAACTTCATCATCAATTTTACTGTCAATCATTTTAATACATTTGTTTCTACAAAGATGAAATTACGACAATCATTTTTTGATTCAGCCAGTATAATTGCACATCAGGTTTGTTCTAATATTAGTACTTATGATGTTTAAACTATAAAGAAACCAAATTAACAAAACTGTTAAGCTCCATTACCATTTTGTTGGCACTTGACTTAAATCAACTCATTGTACATAAATACACGTACTGTCCCTATTTTTGTTCACACTGTAATATTTTGGACCATAATCAGCATTATACACAACCCCAATATCTCCATCAATGCCACAACAACAAGATTCAAGTAATACTAGTGCCCACAACAATAGATGAGTACAACAAGAGACACAAAGTTACCAACATAAAACATGATCAATGAGAATCAAGAGTATTAGACTTATTATTCAAATAAGTCCAGAGACATGCACATCACGATGCTTACGACATGACTAATTATGAAGTTAAACTAATAAATAAATAAAAACAAGTACTACATTAAGTTTCATTATAAGTAACTTGTCATTTAAACCTTCATAACATCAAGTTTTACGCAATGTAACTTATTTAAACACTTTTATATATAGTAATGCTAATGTAAGTGTGAGTGTATAATAGCTTATTCTACACACAACAACGCTACATTCAAAATATAGTAACACAGTATAAAAAATATAGTATTTTTTGAAATGTAGTAAATTACAAACTTGGATAGTGAAAAAAGTATTCATTATTACCACATTCTATACACCCTTTTACTATATGACGTTATTAGGGGGTGTAGAATAAGCTATTCTACACTCATGCTTAGAATAGCGGTACCCCTTTTAATATACATATGTATCTGGTCCCACTGTTTCACCTGCATCGTATGATTCCAGTTCATACTATTTCATATTATAGACTTAATATGTTAAACAGAAAAGTCGTTCCAGAAAAACAGCGAGGACAACAATAAAAAGGAAGCAAGACCAACATCATAGATGAGATTTCGCAACTATGCGAGACATTAAAAGGTTGTGCTGGAACAAACATGATTGCTAACCAAAACGAACCTTTTCAATGGAATCTGTAGGTTTTGATATCTTTAAAGGCCTCCAATCTTTAAGGGTAGAAAGTGATCATTTGTTCGGCAGAAATGATGCTTATAAATGAATGTTCTTTTCGAGGAAGACGAAGATAGGAAGAAACAGAAAAACAATGTCATATCTGTATGTTCGATTCTGTTTTTCATTAGTAAGCGACCCCATGAAACATGTACGGACCACATACTGACTGATATATCAGCATGATATACGAATGCATTGCACACACAAAACGTAAGGCAAAGGCCCCTCTGGTGGATACAGAGGTAAGGAGGAGCACTAGGTTACAAGAGCTTAGCAAAGGGTTTAAGAAAAAAACATGTGTCAATAAAAACTGCATGGCATGCCACTCAGATCCTCCACCCATTCCTGGGAAAATTGTTAAAAACCTATCTACTTCCTTTTGCAAGGTGGATGCCAAGGAGGTGACTGAACAAATTTTGGTCAAGCCAAAGAAGAAGAAGGGGGACAAGGTGGAGGCCAGCAAGGAGGGGCACAAGGAGGCACCTAAGGCCAAGGCTATCTTCAAGCCATAATAAGATTTGCTAGTACTTTTGCTTAAATCTGCATGATGATTGAAATAAATGTAATACCTGAGAACATGTTTGTTTGCCTCTTGCTAAAGTCTATACTAGCCATCTCTAAGTGTGTCAGATTGTGTCCTATGTTGGTCAGCAAGACTATTTGTTTGGAGCTCTCTGCTCTCACTCTCTCTGTTTCCTATGGAAAAGATATGCCATTCTTGTCCTGGTTGCCCCTCTTTCCACTTCTGAAGTTCTTGCAGTTTTATGTTTACCCCAATGAATACAAACCAGAACATATTAAATTGGAATATTAGAGGGATTAATTCCAAGGATAAATGGACGACCATCTCAAATAAAATAGAAGAATCTGGCTGTGCCATTCTGTGCTTGCAAGAAACTAAGAAAGAAACCTTTGATGCTTCTTATATCAAGAACTTCTGCCCAAGGAGGATTAATAAGTTTGAGTTCACACCATCTGTGGGTGCTTCTGGTGGATTACTGGTTGCTTGGAATGGCAATTATTTCCAGGGGCAAAAGGTGTTTGAGAACAAATTCTCTCTCT
This sequence comes from Triticum urartu, assembly GCF_003073215.2. Lineage (NCBI taxonomy): Eukaryota > Viridiplantae > Streptophyta > Magnoliopsida > Poales > Poaceae > Triticum > Triticum urartu. Next base: position 59,938,557 of record NC_053023.1, on the reverse strand, counting down.
CAATTCAGTTCAGCTCAGTCCATTCTGGAGAAGTTTGGATTCTGACAAATATCTATGGACCCTGTCTAGCAACAGAAAAGCTAGAGTTCTTGGACTGGCTCAATAACATTCAAACTCGTGATGATGTTAATTGGATGATTGTAGGGGATTTCAACTATATTCGTTATCCAGAAAATAGAAACAGAGAAGGAGGGAATTTTCAAGAAATGTTGCAGTTTAATGAAACAATCGGTAACCTTGGCCTGGTTGAGATTCCTCTTAAGGGCAGAAGTTACACTTGGAGTAACATGCAAGCAAATCCTTTGCTAGAAAAATTGTCTAGATATTCTCCTCAGAAGCATGGACCTTATCATATCCTAACACCCAAGCTATGGCTCTCTCTAAACCTATATCTGATCATGCCCCATGTGTAATCAAGATAGGAACTAGTATCCCAAAATCTAACATGTTTAGGTTTGAGAACTTCTGGCTGGAGCATAGTGAGTTCAAAGAGACTGTTCAAAATATCTGGACACAAAATGCGCATGAACAGGACAGTGCCAAAAGGATCACTGCAAAATTTAAGAGGTTAGAAAGGGGCTTAAAATTTGGTCCAAAAAGATCTCCAATTTTGCAGCTACTATTAGAGCATGTAATGAGTTCATTCTGCTACTGGATATAATTGAGGAATTCAGGCCACTAAGCAATGTGGAATGGAATGGCCGATGTATCATCAGTGAACACTACTTGAAATTGTTATCCTTCTAGAGAACCTACTGGAAACAAAGAGCTACAATTAGATGGGTCAAGCTGGGTGATGAGAACACCAAATTCTTTCAGGCAAAAGCTGCAATTAAATAAAGGAAAAATCATATTAGTACCCTGCAAGATGAAACTGTACAAGAAACAACAGAGCACCAGGCAAAGGCAGCAATTCTATGGAGAGCTTTTAAGGAAAGACTAAGCACAACCATACCCACCTTTGAACCCTTTCCCTTGGACAATCTGCTACACAAACAGGGGACCCTAAAGGATTTGGAAAGGCCTTTAGCAAAAGAGGAAATAGATGCTGTGGTAGCACAACTTCCTTCTGACAAGGCACCTGGGCCAGATGGTTTTAATGGGGCCTTCATTAAGGCTTGCTGGAATATCATTTCTGCAGATTTCTATGATCTGATCAAAGATTTTTATGAAGGCAATGTTAATCTTCAGAGCATCAACTCCTCATATATCACTCTCATCCCAAAAAAAGATAACCCCATGCTTCCTGGGGATTTCAGGCCCATCTCCCTCCTTAACTGCTCTATCAGGATTATCATAAAGCTCTTGGCTAATAGTTTGCAATCTGTAATTCTCAAATTGGTTCATATCAATTAGTATGGATTCATTAAGTCAAGAACAATCCAAGATTGTTTAGCATGGGCATTTGAATATCTTCACCAGTGCCACCAATCAAAGGAAGAAATTATTATCTTGAAAGATTTTGAAAAGGCTTTTGATCTAATTGAGAATCAATTTTTTTTGGATATTTTGAAAGCAAAGGGGTTTGGACACAGATGGATAAGCTGGATTGATATGATCTTCAAATTTGGTACTTCTGCAGTGCTACTAAATGGAATTTCTAGGAAAAAAATTCATTGCAGAAGAGGTGTTAGGCAAGGGGACCCTTTATCACCCCTCCTCTTTGTGTTAGCTGCTGACCTTCTACAGTCCATCATCAATGAAGCCATGAGAGCTAGGGTGTTATCTCCCCCACTGCAAGTGAATAGCTGCCCAGACTTCCCAATTATCCAATATGCAGATGACACTATTGTGGTTTTCCCTGCAGACAATAGGCAACTTTTTCAAATCAAAAGCCTACTATCACACTTTTCTGCACAAAATGGACTCAAAGTCAATTACAACAAATCAATTGCAATCCCAATTAATTTGGCACACTAGAGAATGCAGTCCATCCTCAACATAGTGCAGTGCAAGAAAGGTTCTTTTCCTTTTCCCTATCTGAGCCTTCCACTCACTATCAACAAGCTCAAGATAGAGGATTTTAGTCCTATGCTACAAAGAATTGAAAGAAGAATAGCTGGCTGCTCCACTTTAATCTCTTATGATGGAAGATTACAGGTGATCAAATCTGTGGTCTTCTCCTTGCCAACCTTCTACATGAGTTGTCTTGCTCTACCAATTTGGGTGATTGATCAGATCAACAAATACCTCAGACACTGCTTTTGGAGAAAATATGGATCTGAAGAAGCTAGACAAGCCATGATTGAGGGAGTCCTGGACTAAGGGGTCCTCGGGCGTCCGGCCTGTTGGACATGGGCCGAACTAATGGGCTGAGGAGATACAAGACTGAAGACTCTCTCCCGTGTCCGGATGGGACTCTCCTTGACGTGGACGGCAAGCCTGGCGATCAAATATGAAGATTCCATTATCTGTAACCGACCTTGTACAACCCTAGTCCCCTCCGGTGTCTATATAAACCGGAGGGCTTAGTTCGGATCAGGGGATAGATAGATAATCATAGTCAGACATGCTAGACTTTTAGGGTTTAGCCATTACGATCTTGTGGTAGATCAACTCTTTTAATACTCATATTCATCCAAGATCAATCAAGCAGAAAGTAGGGTATTACCTCCATAGAGAGGGCCCAAACCTGGGTAAACATTGTGTCCCCCGTCTCTTATTACCATCGATCCTAGACGCACAGTTTGAAAGCTACGCCCCTAGCCACCAGGTCAGATTTGGAAGCTTGAAATACGTCGCGGATATCCGTGGAGATTTGATCTTTGACGGATTCGAGACCACGACAGCCGCTCCCTGCCACCACGGTGAACATGATGCAAATCTCTCATCGGTCCATACGCAGGAGATAGCACCTGCAGCTACTCGGGCCCTAGATTCGGAGCAGCTCGCGCCATCCAAAGACGGGAAGCTCAACCCCGTCGCGGAAGCCGCAGACTCAGCGGCGTTGGAGCCGCACACAGACTTAACTCCAGGTGACATCTATGTCACCGGAACCACGGACTTGTCTCCGGCTACAGGTTCCGAACCTTGTGCGTCTGCGTACGTCGAGCTTGATCGGTCATCGATCGTCGAATTCAACTCTGCGGACATCTTCCGGCACTTGGCTTTGGGCAACGTGCTAAGCCCATCAAGAGCACTATCTTTAGCGGGGGGCTCACAACCGAATTGTATCTAGTTCGAACCGGAGGCTGATGACGGAGAATTTCGCTTCCCACCCACCGCCCACTTCATAGCCATTGTCAAAGACTTAACTGACATGCTCGATTACGGCTCCAACGACATCGATGGTATGGACGACGATGCCGGAGAAGAAGAGGCCCAGAACCCGTAGTTTACCGGACGCTAGATGCTACGTCTTGAGCTTGCGTTGGTTTTCCCCGAAGAGGAAGGGATGATGCAGCAGAGTAGCGTAAGTATTTCCCTCAGTTTTTGAGAACCAAGGTATCAATCCAGTAGGAGCCCACGCTCGAGTCCCTCGTACCTGCACAAAATGATAGCTACTCGCAACCAACGCGATTAGGGGTTGTCAAGCCCTTCACGGTCACTTATGAGAGTGAGATCTGAGAGATAGAATATTTTTGGTATTTTTGATATAAAGATGCAAAGTAAAAATTAAAAGCAAAGTAAATAGAAAAACAATATAAAAGTGATGGAGATTGATATGATGAGAATAGACCCGGGGGCCATAGGTTTCACTAGTGGCTTCTCTCAAGAGCATAAGCATTCTACGGTGGGTGAACAAATTACTGTTGAGCAATTGATAGAATTGAGCATAATTATGAGAATATCTAGGCATGATCATGTATATAGGCATCACGTCCGTGACAAGTAGATCGAAACGATTCTGCATCTACTACTATTACTCCACTCATCGACCGCTATCCAGCATGCATCTAGAGTATTAAGTTAAAAATAGAGTAACGCCTTAAGCAAGATGACATGATGTAGAGAGATAAATTCATGCAATATGAAATAAACCCCATCTTGTTATCCTCGATGGCAACGATACAATACGTGCCTTGCTGCCCCTTCTGTCACAGGGTAAGGACACCGCAAGATCGAACCCAAAGCTTCAGTCAAAAAAAAAGATCGAACCCAAAGCTAAGCACTTCTCCCATGGCAGGAACTACCAATCTAGTTGGCCAAACCAAACAGATAATTCGAAGAGACTTGCAAAGATAACCAATCACGCATAAAAGAATTCAGAGAAGATTCAAATATTATTCATAGATAGACTTGATCATAAACCCACAATTCATCGGTCTCAACAAACACACCGCAAAAAGAAGATTACATCGGATAGATCTCCACAAGAGAGGGGGAGAACTTTGTATTGAGATTCAAAGATAGAGAAGAAGCCATCTAGCTACTAACTATGGACCCGAAGGTCTGACGTAAACTACTCACACTTCATCGGAGGGGCTAGGATGATGTAGAAGCCTTCCGTGATGACGGCCCTCTTCCGGTGGAGCTCCGGAACATGCCCCAAGATGGGATCTCGTGGATACAGAAAGTTGCGGCGGTGGAATTAGGTTTTTGGGTCCTGTTCTGATCGTTTGGGGGTACGTGTGTATATATAGGAGGAAGGAGTACGTCGGTGGAGCACCGAGGGGCCCACGAGGCAGGGGGCGCGCCCTAGGGGGGGCGCCCCCCACCCTCGTGACCACCTCTTTGATCCCTTGCAGTAGGGTCCAAGTCTCCTGGATCACGTTCGGTGAGAAAATCACGTTTCCGAAGATTTTATTCCGTTTGGACTCCGTTTGATATTCTGTTTATCCGAAACACTGAAATAGGCAAAAAATAGCAATTCTGGGCAGGGCCTCCGGTTAATAGGTTAGTCCCAAAAATAATATAAAAGTGGAAAATAAAGCCCAATATAGTCCAAAACAGTAGATAATATAGCATGGAGCAATCAAAAATTATAGATACGTTGGAGAGGTATCAGGCATCCCCAAGCTTAATTCCTGCTCGTCCTCGAGTAGGTAAATGATAAAAAGAGAATTTTTGATGTGGAGTGTTACTTGGCATAATTTCAATGCAAATCTTCTTAATTGTGGTATGAATATTCAGATTAGAAAGATTCAAGACAAAAGTTTATATTGACATAGAAAATAATAATACTTCAAGCATACTAACAAAGCAATTATGTCTCCTCAAAATAACATGGCCAAAGAAAGTTATCCCTACAAAATCATATAGTCTGGCTATGCTCCATATTCCCCACACAAAGAATTTAATCATGCACAACCCCGATGACAAGCCAAGCAATTGTTTCATACTCTAACTTTTTCAAAACTTTTTCAATCTTCACGCAATACATGAGCGTGAGCCATGGATATATCACTATAGGTGGAATAGAATGGTGGTTGTGTAGGAGACAAAAAGGAGAAGATAGTCTCACATCGACTAGGCGTATCAACGGGCTATGGAGATGCCCATCAATAGATATCAATGTGAGTGAGTAGGGATTGCCATGCAACGGATGCACTAGAGCTATAAATGTATGAAAGCTCAACAAAAGAAACTAGTGGGTGTGCATCCAACTTGCTTGCTCACGAAGACCTAGGGCAATTTGAGGAAGCCCATCATTGGAATATACAAGCCAAGTTCTATTACGTAAAATTCCCACTAGTATATGAAAGTGACAACATATGAGACTCTCTATATGAAGAACATGGTGCTACTTTGAAGCACAATATATGAGACTTGCTATAACATGGTGCTACTTTGAAGCACAAGTGTGGAAAAAAAGGATAGTAGCATTGCCCCCTTTTTTGGGGCCTTCTTTTTTTTGGCCTTTCTTTTTTTGGGGACAATGCTCTATTGAATGATGATCATCACACTTCTATTTATTTACAACTCAATGATTACAATTCGATACTAAAACAAAGTATGACTCTATATGAATGCCTCCGGCGGTGTACCGGGATATGCAATGAATCACGAGTGACAAGTATGAAAGAATTATGAATGGTGGCTTTGCCACAAATACTATGTCAACTATATCATGCTAAGCAATATGACAATGATGGATATGTCATGATGAACTAGATGGTGGAAAGTTGCATGGCAATATATCTCGGAATGGCTATGGAAATGCCATAATAGGTAGGTATGGTGGCTGTTTTGAGGAAGGTATATGGTAGGTGTATGATACCGGTGAAAGTTGCGCGGTATTAGAGAGGCTAGCAAGGGTGGAAGGGTGGGAGTGCGTATAATCCATGGACTCAACATTAGTCATAAAGAACTCATATACTTATTGCAAAAATTTAGAAGTTATCAAAGCAAAGTATCACGCGCATGCTCCTAGGGGGATAGATTGGTAGGAAAAGACCATCGTTCGTCTCCGACCGCCACTCATAAGGAAGACAATCAATAAATAAATCATGCTCCGACTTCATCACATAACGGTTCACCATACATGCATGCTACGGGAATCACAAACTTCAACACAAGTATTCTTTAAATTCACAACTACTCAACTAGCATGACTTTAATATTATCACCTCCATATCTCAAAACAATTATCATGCTTCAATATTTTCTTAGTATTCAACACACTCAAAAGAAAGTTTCACAAATCTTGAATACCAAGCATATTATTATTAAGCAAATTACCATGCTATTAAGAGACTCTCAAATTAATTTAAGTGAAGCATGAGAGATCAATAGTTTCTTTAAAACGAATCCACCACCGTGCTCTAAAAGATCTAAGTGAAGCACATAGAGCAAAATTATCCAGCTCAAAAGATATAAGTGAAGCACATAGAGCAAAATTATCTAGCTCAAAAGATATAAGTGAAGCACATAGAGCAAAATTATCTAGCTCAAAAGATATAAGTGAAGCACATAGAGCATTCTATCAAATTTTAATTCATGTATAGCTCTCAAAAGGTGTGTACAGCAAGGATTATTGTGTCATACTAACAAAAAAGACACAAATAATACAAGACGCTCCAAGCAAAACACATATCATGTTGGTGAATAAAAATATAGCTCCAAGTAAATTACCGATGGAAGTGGACGAAAGAGGGGATGCCTTCCGGGGCATCCCCAAGCTTTGACTTTTTGGTGTCCTTGGATTATCTTGGGGGTTCCATGGGAATCCCCAAGCTTAGGCTCTTTCTACTCCTTGTTCCATGATCCATCAAAAGAATTCACCCAAAACTTGAAAACTTCACAACACAAAACTCAAAATAGAAAACTCGTGAGCTCCGTTAGCGAAAGAAAACAAAAGACCACATCAAGGTACTGTAATGAACTCATTCTTTATTTATATTGGTGTTAAACCTACTGTATTCCAACTTCTCTATGGATTATAAACTATTTTACTAGCCATAGATTCATCAAAACAAGCAAACAACACACGAAAAACAGAATGTGTCAAAAACAGAACAGTCTGTAGTAATCTGTAGCTAGCGCAAGATCTGGAACCTCAAAAATTCTAAAATAAATTGCTGGAAGTGAGGAATTTATCTATTAATCATCTGCAAAAATAATTAACTAAATAGCACTCTTCAAATAAAAATGACAGCAGTTCTCGTGAGCGCTAAAGTTTCTGTTTTTTACAGCAAGTTCAACAAGACTTTCCCCAAGTCTTCCCAACGGTTCTACTTGGCACAATCACTAATTAAACACAAAAAACACAACCAAAACAGAGGCTAAATAATTTATTTATTACTAAACAGGAGAAAAAATCAAGGAATAAAAATAAAATTGGGTTGCCTCCCAACAAGCGCTATCGTTTAACGCCCCTTGCTAGGCATAACAAGCAAGGATAGATCTAGGTATTGCCATCTTTGGTAGGCAATCCATAAGTGGCTCTCGTGATAGTTTCATATGGTAATTTTATTTTCTTTCTTGGAAAGTGTTCCATGCCCTTTTTTAATGGAAATTGAAATCTAATATTCCCTTCCTTCATATCAATAATCGCACCAACCGTTCTAAGGAAAGGTCTACCAAGAATAATAGGGCAAGAAGGATTGCAATCTATATCAAGAACAATGAAATCTACGGGCACATAATTCCTATTTGCAACAATAAGAACATCATTAATTCTTCCCATAGGTTTCTTAATAGTGGAATCCGCAAGATGCAAGTTTAGAGAGCAATCATCAAAATTACGGAAATCTAGTAAATCACACAAAGTCTTGGGAATAGTAGAGACACTAGCACCCAAATCACACAAAGCATAAAACTCATGATATTTAATTTTAATTTTAATAGTTGGTTCCCACTCATCATAAAGTTATCTAGGGATAGAAACTTTCAACTCAAGTTTTTCTTCATAAGATTGCATCAAGGCATCAACAATATGTTCGGTGAAGGCTTTATTTCGACTATAAGCATGTGGAGAATTTAGCACGGATTGCAACAAGGAAATACAATCAATAAAAGAGCAACTTTCATAATTAAATTCCTTGAAATCCAATATAGTGGGTTTAGCAACATCTAGATTTTATTTATTTCAATCCCACTTTCATCAATTTCATCATTAAGATCTAAATACTCCGAATTTTTAGAACGCCTTCTAGGTAAAGGAAGATCATATTCAGTTTCATCAAGATTCATATTGCAAAATAAAGATTTAATTGGAGACACATCAATAACTTTTATATCTTCATCTTGATTTTCATAGGAATTGGAAGAACACGCTTTAATAAAGGCATCTTTGGAAGCACGCATCCTAGCGGTTCTTTCCTTACACTCATCAATTGAAATTCTCATGGCTTTTAGAGACTCATTAATATCATGCTTACGTGGAATAGATCTAAGTTTCAAAGCATCAACATCAAGAGCAATTCTATCAATGTTCCTAGCCAAATCATCAATCTTAAGCAATTTTTCTTCAAACATAGCATTAAAATTCTTTTGCGAAGAAATAAATTCTTTAATATTAGATTCAAAATCAGAGGGCATCTTATTATAATTTCCATAAGAGTTCTTGTAGGAATTCCCATAATTATTAGAAGGATTACTAGGATATGGCCTAGGATTAAAATTCCCTCTATAAGCGTTGTTACCAAAATTATTCCTACCAACAAAATTCACATCCATAGATTCATTATTATTCTCAATCAAAGTAGACAAAGGCATATCATTAGGATCAGAAGAAACACTCTTAGTAGCAAATAATTTCATAATTTCATCCATCTTTCCACTCAACACATTAATTTCTTCTATCGCATGCACTTTTTTTTATTAGAAGTTCTTTCAGTATGCCATTGAGAATAATTAACCATAATATTATCTAGGAGTTTGGTAGCATCTCCTAAAGTGATTTCCATAAAAGTGCCTCCCGCGGCCGAATCTAAAAGATTTGTAGAAGCAAAATTCAATCCGGCATAAATTTTTTGTATAATCATCCAAAAATTCAAACCATGAGTAGGGAAATTACGTATCATTAATTTCATTCTCTCCCAAGCTTATGCAACATGTTCATGATCAAGTTGTTTAAAGTTCATTATATCGTTTCTAAGAGAGATGATCTTAGCGGGAGGAAAATACTTAGAGATAAAAGCATCTTTGCATTTGTTCCATGAATCAATACTATTCTTAGGCAAAGACGAAAACCAAGCTTTAGCACGATCTCTAAGCGAAAAAGGAAATAGCTTCAATTTAGCGACATCATTATTGACATCTTTTTTCTTTTGCATATCACATAAATCAACGAAGCTATTCAGATGAGTAGCGGCATCTTCACTAGGAAGGCCGGCGAATTGATCTTTCATAACAAGATTCAACAAAGCAATATTAATTTCACAAGATTCAGCATCGGTAAGAGGAGCAATCGGAGTGCTAAGGAAATCATTATTATTGGTATTGGTAAAGTCACACAATTTGGTAGTATCTTCAGCCATCGCGACAAACAAGCAATCTAACACACGGGCAACAAAAAGCAAGCGGACAAAAGAGGCAAACAGAGAGGGAGGATAGAGAGAGAGGGCGAAGAAAACGGCAAGGGTGAATTGGGGGGAGAGGAAAATGAGAGGCAAATGGCAAATAATGTAATGCGAGAGATAGAGATTGTGATGGGTACTTGGTATATTGACTTTTTGCGTAGACTCCCCGGCAACGGCGCCAGAAATCCTTCTTGCTACTTCTTGAGCTTGCGTTGGTTTTCCTCGAAGAGGAAGGGATGATGCAGCAGAGTAGCGTAAGTATTTCCCTCAGTTTTTGTGAACCAAGGTATCAATCCAGTAGGAGCCCACGCTCAAGTCCCTCGTACGTGCACAAAGTGATAGCTACTCGCAACCAATGCGATTAGGGGTTGTCATGCCCTTCACGGTCACTTACGAGAGTGAGATCTGATAGATATAATATTTTTGGTATTTTTGATATAAAGATGCAAAGTAAAAAGTAAAAGCAAAGTAAATAGCAAAACAATATAAAAGTTATGGAGATTGATATGATGAGAATAGACCCGAGGGCCATAGGTTTCACTAGTGGCTTCTCTCAAGAGCATAAGCATTCTACGGTGGGTGAACAAATTACTGTTGAGCAATTGATAGAATTGAGCATAATTATGAGAATATCTAGGCATGATCATGTATATAGGCATCACGTCCGTGACAAGTAGATCGAAATGATTCTGCATCTACTACTATTACTCCACTCATCGACCGCTATCCAGCATGCATCTAGAGTATTAAGTTAAAAATAGAGTAACGCCTTAAGCAAGATGACATGATGTAGAGAGATAAATTCATGCAATATGAAATAAACCCCATCTTGTTATCCTCGATGGCAATGATACAATACGTGTCGTGCTGCCCCTTCTGCCACTGGGTAAGGACACCGCAAGATCGAACCCAAAGCTAAGCACTTCTCCCATGGCAGGAACTACCAATCTAGTTGGCCAAACCAAACGAATAATTCGAAGAGACTTGCAAATATAACCAATCATGCATAAAAGAATTCAGAGAAGATTCAAATATTATTCATAGATAGACTTAATCATAAACCCACAATTCATCGGTCTCAACAAACACACCGCAAAAAGAAGATTACATCGGATAGATCTCCACAAGAGAGGGGGAGAACTTTGTATTGAGATTTAAAGAGAGAGAAGAAGCCATCTAGCTACTAACTATGGACCCGAAGGTCTGAGGTAAACTACGCACACTTCATCGGAGGGGCTAGGATGATGTAGAAGCCCTCCGTGATGACGGCCCTCTTCCGGCGGAGCTTCGGAACAGGCCCCAAGATGGGATCTCGTGGATACAGAAAGTTGCGGCGGTGGAATTAGGTTTTGGGCTCCTGTTCTGATCGTTTGGGGGTACATGTGTATATATAGGAGGAAGGAGTACGTCGGTGGAGCACCGAGGGGCCCATGAGGCAGGGGGGCGCGCCCTAGGGGGGTGGGGGTGCCCCCACCCTCGTGACCACCTCTTTCATCCCTTGCAGTAGGGTCCAAGTCTCCTAGATCACGTTCGGTGACAAAATCGCATTTCCGAAGATTTTATTCCGTTTGATATTCTGTTTATCCGAAACACTGAAATAGGCAAAAAAAACAGCAATTGTGGGCTGGGCCTCCGGTTAATAGGTTAGTCCCAAAAATAATATAAAAGTGGAAAATAAAGCCCAATATAGTCCAAAACAGTAGATAATATAGCATGGAGCAATCAAAAATTATAGATACGTTGGATACGTATCACTAGACGGCCACTTCCTCGTATGATGTATACATGGTGGATGCACCAAAAGAGAGTAGCGACGATGACAAAGAAGATCCAGTTGAGGATAAACCTCCCGAGATACAATCAAAGCGCCGGTGTCAGCGGCGCCGCTCCAAGTCACGCCGCAGCAAAGACAGCAACACTGGCACAAGAGAAGATAACACTCCGGAAGGCGTCGAAGACAACGAAGACCCCGTTGATGCAACTGCCGAACAGGATGAATGAGAAGATGGGCAAGTTAGCCCTGGTAAACAGGCCACGCACGAAGACTCCGAGGACAGTAATTATCTTCCGCTCTCCGAGGATGAGGCGAGCCTCGACACTGAGGATTTTATTGTGCCTGAGGAACCTCTTGAGAAGGAGCGCTTCAAGCGCCAGCTAATAGCCACTGCAAGGAGCCTGAAAAAGAAGCAGCAGCAGCTTCAAGCTGATCAAGATCTGCTCAACGATAAATGGATTGATGTCCTAGCAGCCGAAGAATATGGCTTAAGCGCCCAGCCAAAAGCTATCCGAAGCGCAAATTGCTACCTCAGTTCGACGACGAGGCGCTGGAGCACATACCCCCATCGCGCAATGTGGCTGACCGACCACCACGTGGTCGGGACAAAATGGCAACTCAAGCCAAACACCAGCCCACCCCGCCTTATCGCAAAGGCAGAGGTACAACAGCTCGCGGTCATACATATGACCTTCGGCAGGACCTGAATAATAGAGCAGGACATACTAGATCGATCTACGGATCGCGAGGACATGCCTCGACTCGTGACGACGGCCATCTATTCGGACGTGACAAACCTAGTCATGCGTGGGCCGAAAGCCGCAGACAGACTTCATCAGAGCTATGTCGTGATGCGGCCCGATATAGAGGCGTGCTACCTCTTGAGCACTGTGTTGGTTTTCCCTTGAAGAGGAGAGGGTGGTGCAGTAAAGCAGCGTAAGTATTTCCCACAGTTTTTGAGAACCAAGGTATCAATCCAGTAGGAGACCAGACGCGAGTCACCTTGTACCTACACACACAAATAAGAACCTCGCAACCAACGCGATAAAGGGGTTGTCAATCCCTTCACGGCCACTTGCAAGAGAGATATCTGATAGAGATGATAATAATAAGATAAATATTTTTGGTATTTTTGTGATATAGATTGAAAGTAAAGATTGCAAAATAAAATAGATTGGAAACTTGTATGATGGAAAATAGACCCCGGGGCCATAGGTTTCACTAGCGGCTTCTCTCAAGATAGCATAAGTATTACGATGGGTGAACAAATTACTGTCGACCAATTGATAGAAAAGCGAATAATTATGAGAATATCTAGGCATGATCATGTATATAGGCATCACGTCCGAGACAAGTAGACCGACTCCTGCCTGCATCTACTACTATTACTCCACACATCGACCACTATCCAGCATGCATTTAGAGTTTTAAGTTCATAAGAACAGAGTAACGCCTTAAGCAAGATGACATGATGTAGAGGGATAAACTCATGCAATATGATATAAACCCCATCTTTTTATCCTCGATGGCAACAATACAATACGTGTCGTTTCCCTTTCTGTCACTGGGATCGAGCACCACAAGATTGAACCCAAAGCTAAGCACTTCTCCCATTGCAAGAAAGATCAATCTAGTAGGCCAAACCAAACTGATAATTCGAAGAGACTTGCAAAGATAAACCAATCATACATAAAAGAATTCAAAGAAGATTCAAATATTGTTCATAGATAAACTTGATCATAAACCCACAATTCATCGGATCTTGACAAACACACCGCAAAAAGAAGAGTTACATCGAATAGATCTCCAAGAGATTCGAGGAGAACTTTGTATTGAGATCCAAAGAGAGAGAGAGAAGAAGCCATCTAGCTACTAGCTATGGACCCGAAGGTCTGAAGTAAACTACTCACACATCATCGGAGGGGCCATGGAGTTGATGTAGAGGCCCTCCGTGATCAATGCCCCCTCCGGCGGAGCTCCGAAAAAGGCCCCAAGATGGGATCTCTTGGGTACAGAAGGTTGCGGCGGTGGAAATAGGGTTTCGTGGTGCTCCTGTATGTTTGCGGGGTACATGGATATATATAGGAGGAAGAAGTAGGTCGGTGGAGCAACGAGGGGCCCACGAGGGTGGAGGGCGCGCCTAGGGGGTTGGCGTGCCCCTGCCTTATGGCCTCCTCGTTGATTGCTTGACGTCCACTCCAAGTCCTGTGGATCACGTTTGTTCTAAAAATAACATTCCCGAAGGTTTCATTCCGTCTGGACTCCGTTTGATATTCCTTTTCTTCGAAACACTGAAATAGGCAAAAAAAACAGCAATTTGGGCTGGGCCTCCGGTTAATAGGTTAGTCCCAAAAATAATATAAAAGTGTAAAATAAAGCCCTTTATCATCCAAAACAGATAATATAATAGCATGGAACAATAAAAAATTATAGATACATTGGAGACGTATCAAGCATCCCCAAGCTTAATTCCTGCTCGTCCTCGAGTAGGTAAATGATAAAAACAGAATTTTTGATGTGGAATGCTTCCTAACATATTTCTCAATGTAATTTTCTTTATTGTGGCATGAATGTTCAGATCTGAAAGATTCAAGATAAAAGTTTAATATTGACATAAAAATAATAATACTTCAAGCATACTAACTAAGCAATCATGTCTTCTCAAAATAACATGGCCAAAGAAAGTTTATCCCTACAAAATCATATAGTTTAGTCTTGCTCCATTTTCTTCACACAAGAATGCTCTCATCATGCACAACCCCGATGACAACCCCAGGAATTGTTTCATACTTTAGTAATCTCAAAAAAATTTAACTTTCACGCAATACATGAGCGTGAGCCATGGATATAGCACTATGGGTGGAATAGAATATAATGAAGGGGGTTATATGGAGAAGACAAAAAAGGAGAAAGTCTCACATCGATGCAGCTAATCGATGGGCTAGGGAGATTCCCATCAATTGATGTCAATGCAAGGAGTAGCGATTGCCATGCAACGGAGGCACTAGAGCTATAAATGTATGAAAGCTCAACAAAAGAAACTAAGTGGGTGTGCATCCAATTTGCTTGCTCACGAAGACCTAGGGCACTTGAGGAGGCCCATTGTTGGAATATACAAGCCAGGTTCTATAATGAAAAATTCCCACTTGTATATGAAAATGACAAAACACGAGACTCTCTATCATAAAGATCATGGTGCTACTTTGAAGCACAAGTATGGAAAAAGGATAGTAGCATTGCCCCTTTTATTTTCTTTTTTGGGCCTTTTTTTGGCCTTTCTCTTTTTTTCTCTTTTTTTGATGGGACAATGCTCTATTATTGATGATCATCACACTTCTATTTATTTACAACTCAATGATTACAACTCAATACTATAACAAGATATGACTCTATATGAATGCCTTTGGTGGTGTACCAGGATTGCGATGAATCAAGAGTGACATGTATGAAAGAATTATGAACATGGCTTTGCCACAAATACAATGTCAACTACATGATCATGCAAAGCAATATGACAATGATTATGCGTGTCATAATAAACGGAACGATGGAAAGTTGCATGGCAATATATCTGGTAATGGTTATGGAAATGCCATAATAGGTAGGTATGGTGGCTGTTTTGCGGAAGATATAAGGAGGTTTATGTGTGATAGAGCGTATCATATCACGGGGTTTGGATGCACCGGCGAAGTTTGCACCAACTCTCAAGGTGAGAAAGGGCAATGCACGGTACCGAAGAGGATAGAAATGATGGAAGGGTGAGAGTGCGTATAATCCATGGACTCAACATTAGTCATAAAGAACTCACATACTTATTGCAAAAATCTACAAGTCATCGAAAACCAAGTATTACATGCATGCTCCTAGGGGGATAGATTGGTAGGAAAAGAGCATCGCTCATCCCTGACCGCCACTCATAAGGAAGACAATCAAATAACACCTCATGTTTCAAATTTGTCACACAAAGTTTACCATACGTGCATGTTACGGGACTTGCAAAATTCAACACAAGTATTCCTCAAATTCACAACTACTCAACTAGCACAACTTTGATATCACTATCTCCATATCTCAAAACAATCATCAAGTATCAAACTTCTCTTAGTATTCAATGCACTTATATGATAGTTTTTATTATGCCTAAAAGCAAATTGCCATGTTGTTCTAAAGGACTCTCAAAATAATATAAGTGAATCATGAGATATCAATTATTTCTATAAAATAAACCACCACCGTGCTCTAAAAGATATAAGTGAAGTACTAGAGCAAAAACTATATAGCTCAAAAGATATAAGTGAAGCACTTAGAGTATTCTAATAAATTCCAATTCATGTGTGTCTCTCTCAAAAGGTGTGTGCAGAAAGGATGATTGTGGTAAACTAAAAAACAAAGACTCAAATCATACAAGACGCTCCAAGCAAAACACATATCATGTGGTGAATAAAAATATAGCTCCAAGTAAAGTTACCGATGAACGAAGACGAAAGAGGGGATGCCTTCCGGGGCATCCCCAAGCTTAGGCTTTTTGGTGTCCTTGTATTTTACCTTGGGGTTCCATGGGCGTCCCCAAGCTTAGGCTCTTTCCACTCCTTGTTCCATAATCCATCAAATCCTTACCCAAAACTTGAAAACTTCACAACACAAAACTTAAAAGAAAATCTTCGTGAGCTCCGTTAGTAAAAGAAAACAAACCACCACCTCAAGGTACTGTAAAGAACTAATTCTTTATTTATATTGGTGTTAAACATACTGTATTCCAACTTCTATATGGTTTATAAACTCTTTTACTAGCCATAGATTCATCAAAACAAGCAAACAACACATGAAAAACAGAATCTGTCAAAAACAGAACAGTCTGTAGTAATCTGTAGGTTTCGAATACTTCCGGAACCCCAAAAATTCTCAAATAAATTGCTGGACGTGAGGAATTTATCTATTAATCATCTGCAAAAAGAATTAACTAAATATCACTCCCCAGTAAAAAATGGGAGCAATTCTCGTGAGCACTAAAGTTTCTTTTTTTACAGCAAGATCAAAAAGACTTTCCCCAAGTCTTTCCAACGGTTCTACTTGGCATAAACACTAATTAAACACAAAAAACACAACCAAAACAGAGGCTAGATAAATTATTTATTACTAAACAGGAAAAAAAATTAAGGAAAAAAAAATAAAATTGCGTTGCCTCCCAACAAGCGCTATCGTTTAACGCCCCTAGCTAGGCATAAAAGCGAGGATAAATCTAGGTATTGCCATCTTTGGTAGGCCATCCATAAGTGGCTCTCATAATAGATTCAAAAGGTAATTTAACTTTCTTTCTAGGTAAGTGTTCCATCCCTTTCCTTAACGGAAATTGGAATCTAATATTCCCTTCCTTCATATCAATAATTGCACCAATCGTTCTAAGGAAAGGTCTACCAAGAATAATAGGACATGAAGGATTGCAATCTATATCAAGAACAATGAAATATACGGGCACATAATTCCTATTTGCAATAATAATAACATCATTAATCTTTCCCATAGGTTTCTTAATGGTGGAATCCGCAAGGTGCAAGTTTAGAGAACAATCATCAAATTCACGGAAACCTAGCAAATCACACAAAGTTTTTGAATCGTGGAAACACTAGCACCCAAATCACACAAAGCATAACACTCATGATCTTTAATTTTTATTTTAATAGTAGGTTCCCACTCATCATAAAGTTTTCTAGGGATAGAAACTTCCAACTCAAGTTTTTCTTCATAAGATTGCATCAAAGCATCAACGACATGTTTAGTAAAAGCTTTATTTTGACTATAAGCATGAGGAGAATTTAGCATGATTCCTAAGCGAAAACGGAAATAGCTTAAGTTTAACAATATCATTATCCACAGCTTTATTCTTTTGCATATCACACAAATCAACAAAGTTTTTTAGATGGGTAGCGGCATCTTTACTAGGAAGGCCAAAAAATGGATCTTTCATGACAAGATTCAGCAAAGCAGTATTAATTTCACAAGATTCAGCATCGGTAAGAGGAGCAATCGGAGTGCTAATAAAATCATTATTATTGGTATTGGAAAAGTCACACAATTTAGTATTATCTTGGGCCATTGTGACAAGCAAGCAATCCAACACACAAGCAAGCAAGAAGCAAGCGAAAAAGAGGCGAACGGAAAGAGAGGGTGAATGGAAAAGAGGGAGAATAAAACGGCAAGGGTGAAGTGGGGGAGAGGAAAATGAGAGGCAAATGGCAAATAATGTAATGCGAAGGATAAGAGTTGTGATGGGTACTTGGTATGACTTGACTTGGCGTAGATCTCCCCGGCAACGGCGCCAGAAATCCTTCGTGCTACCTCTTGAGCACTGCGTTGATTTTCCCTTGAAGAGGAAAGGCTGGTGCAGTAAAGCAGCGTAAGTATTTCCCTCGGTTTTTGAGAACAAAGGTATCAATCCAGTAGGAGACGACGCGCGAGTCACCTCGTACCTACACACACAAATAAGAACCTCGCAACCAACGCGATAAAGGGGTTGTCAATCCCTTCACGGCCACTTGCAAGAGTGAGATTTGATAGAGATGATAATAATAAGATAAATATTTTTGGTATTTTTATGATATAGATTGAAAGTAAAGATTGCAAAATAAGATAGATTGGAAACTTGTATGATGGAAAATAGACCCGGGGGCCATAGGTTTCACTAGTGGCTTCTCTCAAGATAGCATAAGTATTACGCTGGGTGAACAAATTACTGTCTAGCAATTGATAGAAAAGCGAATAATTATGAGAATATCTAGGCATGATCATGTATATAGGCATCACGTCCGAGACAAGTAGACCGACTCCTGCCTGCATCTACTACTATTACTCCACACATCGACCGCTATCCATCATGCATCTAGAGTATTAAGTTCATAAGAACAGAGTAACGCCCTAAGCAAGATAACATGATGTAGAGGGATGAACTTATGCAATATGATATAAACCCCATCTTTTTATCCTCGATGGCAACAATACAGTAAGTGTCGTTTCCCTTTCTGTCATTGGGATCGAGCACCGCAAGATTGAACCCAAAGCTAAGCACTTCTCCCATTGCAAGAAAGATCCATCTAGTAGGCCAAACCAAACTGATAATTCGAAGAGACTTGCAAAGGTAAACCAATCATACATAAAAAAATTCAGAGAAGATTCAAATATTGTTCATAGATAAACTTGATCATAAACCCACAATTCATCGGATCTCGACAAACACACCGCAAAAAGAAGAGTTACATCGAATAGATCTCCAAGAGAATCGAGGAGAACTTTGTATTGAGATCCAAAGAGAGAGAAGAAGCCATCTAGCTACTAGCTATGGACCCGAAGGTCTGAAGTAAACTACTCACACATCATCGGAGGGGCCATGGAGTTGATGTAGAGGCCCTCCGTGATCAATTCCCCCTCCGGCGGAGCTCCGAAAAAGGCCCCAAGATGGGATCTCTTGGGTACAGAAGGTTGCGGCGGTGAAAATAGGGTTTCGTGGTGCTCCTGGATGTTTGCGGGGTACGTGGATATATATAGGAGGAAGAAGTAGGTCGGTGGAGCAATGAGGGGCCCATGAGGGTGGAGGGCGCGTCTAGGGGGTAGGCGCCCCCTGCCTCGTGGCCTCCTCGTTGATTGCTTGACGTCCACTCCAAGTCCTGTAGATCATGTTTGTTCCAAAAATGACTTTCCCGAAGGTTTCATTCCGTTTGGACTCCGTTTGATATTCCTTTTCTTCAAAACTCTAAAATGGGCAAAAAACAACAATTTGGGTTGGGCCTCCGGTTAATAGGTTAGTCCCAAAAATAATATAAAAGTGTAAAATAAAGCCCGTTATCATCCAAAACAAATAATATAATAGCATGGAATAATCAAAAATTATAGATTACGTTGGGGACGTATCAAGGCGCCGCACACCCTCCTTGCTTCACTGACGAAGTCATGGAACATGAATTCCCAGAAGGGTTCAAACCCGTAAATATAGAATCATACGATGGAACCACAGACCCTGCGGTATGGATCGAAGAATGCATTCTCCATATTCATATGGCCCGCGGCGATGACCTTCACGCCATTAAATACCCCCCCTAAAACTCAAAGGGCCAGCCCGCACTGGCTGAACAGCCTTCCCGAAAATTCCATTGGCAGCTGGGAGGACTTGAAAGAAGCCTTCCCTGACAACTTCCAAGGTACATATATTCGACCTCCGGATGCTGATGACTTAAGCCATATAGTTCAACAGCCCGGAGAGTCTGCCAGGAAATTCTGCACTAGGTTCTTAACTAAAAAGAACCAGATCATCGACTGTCCGGACGCCGAAGCCCTAGCGGCCTTTAAACACATCATCCGCGACGAATGGCTCGCCCGCCACCTCGGCCAAGAGAAGCCAAAGTCCATAGCAGGCCCTCACGACACTCATAACCCGCTATTGTGCGGGCGATGATAGTTGGCTGGCCCGTAGCAAAAACAATGCAAGCGATGCCGGCACCCCGGAAGCCAAAAATAGCAACAACAAGTCCCGACGCAACAAATACAAGCGTCAAACAACAATGACAACACTGATGATACGACGGTCAATACCGGATTCAGTGGCTCTAAGTCCGGTCAGCGAAAGAAGCCGTTCAAAAAGAACAATTCGGGCTTATCTAGCTTGGACCGCATACTTGATCGTCCGTGACAGATTCACAACACCCCAGACAAACCACCCAATCATACCAAAAGAGATTGTTGGGTTTTTAAACATGCCGGCAAGTTAAATGCCGAAAGCAAGGAGAAGGGATCGCAAAGCGAAGACGATGACGAGGAGTCCCGGCCATCGAACACAGGGGGACAGAAGAAGTTTCCCCCTCAGGTCAAAACGGTGAACATGGTATATGCTACCCACATCCCCAAGAGGTAGCGCAAGCGCGCACTCAGGGACGTCTATGCGATAGAGCCAGTCGCCCCAAAATTTAATCCATGGTCGTCATGCACAATCACTTTCGATCGCCAGGATCATCCGACCAGTATCCGTCATGGCGGTTCAGCCGCACTGGTCTTGGACCGAATAAGTGATGGGTTCCACCTGATGCGAGTCCTGATGGACGGTGGCAGTAGCCTCAATTTGCTCTATCAGGATATAGTGCGCAAAATGGGCATCAACCCATCACAGATCAAGCCCACAAAGACTATCTTTAAAGGAGTCATACCAGGGGTAGAGGCCCGCTATACGGGCTCAATCACACTAGAGGTTGTCTTCGGATCTCCGGACAACTTCCGAAGCGAGGTGTTAATCTTCGATATCGTCCCCTTTCACAGTGGCCTCCATGCACTGCTCAGACGAACCGCATTTGCTCGATTCAATGCGGTGCCACACTACGCTTATCTTAAGCTCAAGATGCCCGGACCACGAGGCATCATAACAATTAATGGAAACACGGAACGCTCCCTCCACACCGAGGAGCACACCGCTGCCTTAGCGGCAGAAGTACAAAGCGGCCTTTTCAAGCAGAACCTTAATTCGGCGGCCGATCCCCCGGACACCGTCAAGAGAGTCCGGACCATTCTGCAGCAGGATGATACGTCTCCAACGTATCTATAATTTTTGAATGTTCCATGCTATTATATTATCTGTTTTGGATGTTTATGGGCTTTACTAAACACTTTTATATTATTTTTGGGACTAACCTATTAACCCGAGGCCTAGCCCAAAATGTTGTTTTATTGCCTATTTCAGTGTTTCGAAGAAAAGGAATATCAAACGGAGTCCAAACGGAATGAAACCTTTGGGAGAGTTATTTTTGGAATGGAAGCAATCCAGGAGACTTAGAGTAGACGCCAGGGAAGCTTCGAGGAAGCCACGAGGCAGGGAGGCGCGCCCTACCCCCTGGGCGCGTCCCCACCCTCGTGGGCCCCTCGTGGCTCCCCTAACTGACTTCTTTCGCCTATATATGTTGCTACCTCCTGAGCACTTCGTTGGATTTCCCCGAAGAGGAGAGGATGATGCAGCAAAGTAGCATAAGTATTTCCCTCGGTTTTTGAGAACCAAGGTATCAATCCAGTAGGAGGCTACGCGCGAGTCCCAAGTACCTACACAAAAACAATAGCTCAACGCAACCAACGCGCTTAGGGGTTGTCAATCCCTTCATGGTCACTTACGAAAGTGAGATCTGATAGAGATGATAAATAATATTTTTGGTATTTTTGGTATAGAGATGCAAAGTAAAAAGTAAAAGCAAAGCAATAATAAAAGTGATGGAGATTGATATGATGAGAAAGAGACCCGGGGGCCATAGGTTTCACTAGTGGCTTCTCTCAAGAGCATAAGTATTCTACGGTGGGTGAACAAATTACTGTTGAGCAATTGACAGAATTGAGCATAGTTATGAGAATATCTAGGTATGATCATGTATATAGGCATCACGTCCGAGATAAGTAGACCGACTCCTGCCTACATCTACTACTATTACTCCACTCATCGACCGCTATCCAACATGCATCTAGAGTATTAAGTTAAAAACAGAGTAACGCCTTAAGCAAGATGACATGATGTAGAGGGATAGTTTCATGCAATATGATAAAAAAAACCCATCTTGTTATCCTCGATGGCAACAATACAATACGTGCCTTGCTGCCCCTTCTGTCACTGGGAAAGGACACCGCAAGATCGAACCCAAAGCTAAGCACTTCTCCCATGGCAAGAAAAACCAATCTAGTAGGCCAAACCAAACTGATAATTCGAAGAGACTTGCAAAGATAACCAATCATACATAAAAGAATTCAGAGAAGATTCAAATATTATTCATAGATAGACTTGATCATAAACCCACAATTCATCGGTCTCAACAAACACACCGCAAAAAGAAGATTACATCGAATAGATCTCCACAAGAGAGGGGGTGAACATTGTATTGAGACCCAAAAAGAGAGAAGAAGCCATCTAGATACTAACTATGGACCCGAAGGTCTGAAGTAAACTACTCACACTTCATCGGATGGGCTTGGGTGATGATGTAGAAGTCCTCCGTGATCGATGCCCCCTCCGGCGGAGCTCCGGAACAGGCCCCAAGATGGGATCTCATGGATACAGAAAGTTGCGGCAGTGGAATTAGGTTTTTGGCTCTGTCCCCGATCGTTTGGGGGTACGTAGGTATATATAGGAGGAAGAAGTACGTTGGTGGAGCTTCAAGGGGCCCACGAGGCAGGGGGGCGCGCCCTAGGGGGGCGCCCTCCACCCTCGTGACCGCCTCGTGGCTTTCTTGACGGAGAGTCCAAGTCTCCTGGATCTTATCTGATGAGAAAATCATGTTTCTGAAGGTTTCATTCCGTTTGAACTCTGTTTGATATTCTATTTCTCCGAAATACTGAAATAGGCAAAAAAGCAATTCTGGGCTGGGCCTCCGGTTAATAGGTTAGTCCCAAAAATAATATAAAAGTGGAAAATAAAGCCCAATATGGTCCAAAACAGTAGATAATATAGCATGGACCAATCAAAAATTATAGATACGTTGGAGATGTATCAAGCATCCCCAAGCTTAATTCCTGCTCGTCCTCGAGTAGGTAAATGATAAAAACAGAATTTTTGATGCGGAGTGCTACTTGGCATAATTTTAATGTAATTCTTCTTAATTGTGGTATGAATATTCAGATCCGAAGGATTCAAGACAAAAGTTCATATTGACATAAATATGATAATACTTCAAGCATACTAACTAAGCAATTATGTCTTCTCAAAATAACATGGCCAAAGAAAGTTCATCCCTACAAAATCATATAGTTTAGTCATGTTTCATTTTCGTCACACAAGAATGCTCTCATCATGCACAACCCCGATGACAAGCCACGCAATTGTTTCATACTTTAGTAATCTCAAACCTATAAACTTTCACGCAATATATGAGCGCGAGCCATGGACATAGCACTATGGGTGGAATTAAGGATGGCAATGGGTCGGTTTTGGATCGGGTTGAACAATACCAAATCCATATCCATATCCATGAAGGCAGTCCCAGCCCATCCATGAAAAAATCTATGGGCGAAAAATTGTGACCATGTCCAAATCCGATGGATATCCATACCCATTGGATATCCATCAGGTCCTCTCAAGACCTATACATAAGACATAACTCATTGCACAATGTGCACTCTGCATTGGCGTGCTCACTCCCTGCCGTGCAGTCATAGCCCTTGCATTGTCCCACTGCTGCGGCCATGCATCAATGCATGTGTGGAAAAGCGAAGATGGAGTTGGGTTGTCGCAGGCCAGTAGTGGCTGCTGCAGCGATCCACCTTACGTGGGGGTAGCGCCTGGCAGCGGTGGCCTCCTCTAGGGCTATGAGAGGAGTAACTCAAGGAGATGGCACCGATTCTCAATGACAAGTCATTTAATTAGTGTAGATAATAGGATGAGAAGGTGCGTTGGAGTATGTTACGGTGGGGATTGTGTAATTTCTTTTGTATGTTTTAGATAAAGGATAAAATTATAGTGGAACATGTGACTATGGGATAGGGTAGCAGAATATTGCTCGTTAAGTCAGACGATCGGGTCGGGTTTGGATATATCCATGGGTACAAGATTATGTCCATGCCCTATCCACGAGTAATCGGATCGGTTTTGGACGCTACCCATGGGCGCAAAAGCATATCCAAACCCTATCCATTCGGGTTGGATATCCATGGGTATCCATGTCCATGGATAAAATTGCCATCCTTAGGTGGAATAGAATATAATGAGGGGGGGTTATGTGGAGAAGACAAAAAAGAGAGAAATTCTCACATCAACGAGGCTAATCAATGGGCTATGGATATGCCCACCGATTGATGTTAATGCAAGGAGTAGGGATTTCCATGCAACAGATGCACTAGAGCTATAAATGTATGAAAGCTCAACAAAAGAAACTAGTGGGTGTGTATCCAACTTGCTTGCTCACGAAGACCTAGGGCACTTGAGGAGGCCCATTGTTGGAATATACAAGCCAAGTTCTATAATAAAAAATTCCCACTAGTATATGAAAGTGATAACATGAGAGACTCTCTACTATGAATATCATGGTGCTAGTTTGAAGCACGAGTGTGGTAAAAGGAGAGTAACATTGTCCCTTCTCTCTTTTTCTCTCATTTTTTGGGCCTTTTTTATGGCCTTTCTATTTTTTGGGCCTTCTCTTTTTTATGGCCTTTCTTTTTTCCTCACTTGGGACAATGCTCTAATAATGATGATCATCACACTTCTATTTATTTACAACTCAATGATTACAACTCGATACTAGAACAAAGATGACTCTATATGAATGCCTCCGGCGGTGTACCGGGATATGCCATGAACCAAGAGTGACATGTATGAAAGAATTATGAATGGTGGCTTTGCCACAAATACTATGTCAACTACATGATCATGCTAAGCAATATGGCAATGATGAATGTGTCAAGATGAACGGAATGATGGAAAGTTGCATGGCAATATATCTCAGAATGGCTATGGAAATGCCATAATAGGTAGGTATGGTGGCTGTTTTGAGGAAGATATAAGGAGGTTTATGTGTGAAAGAGCGTACCATATCACGGGGTTTGGATGCACCGGCGAAGTTTGCGCCAACTCTCAATGTGAGAAAGGGCAATGGATGGTACCGAAGAGGCTAGCAAGGATGGAAGGGTGAGAGTGCGTATAATCCATGGACTCAACATTAGTCATAAAGAACTCACATAGTTATTGCAAAAATCTACAAGTCATCAAAAACCTCGGCACTATGCGCATGCTCCTAGGGGGATAGATTGGTAGGAAAAGACCATCGCTCGTCCCCGACCGCCACTCATAAGGAAGACAATCAAATAACACCTCATGTTTCAAATTTGTTGCATAACATTTACCATACGTGCATGCTACGAGACTTGCAAACTTCAACACAAGTATTTCTCAATTTCACAACTACTCAACTAGCATGACTTTGATATTATTACCTCCATATCTCAAAACAATCATCAAGCATCAAACTTTTCTTAGTATTCAACACACTCATAAGAAAGTTTTATTATTAACCTTGCATACCAAGCATATTAGGATTTTAAGATAATTACCATGCTATTAGGACTCTCAAAATAATCTAAGTAAAGCATGAGAGATCAATAGTTTCTATAAAACAAATCCACCACCGTGCTCTAAAAGATATAAGTGAAGCACTAGAGCAAAACTATAAAGCTCAAAAGATATAACTGAAGCACATAGAGTATTTTATCAAATTCCAAATCATGTATGGCTCTCTCAAAAGGTGTGTATAGCAAGGATGATTGTGGTATACTAACAAGCAAAGACTCAAATCATAAAAGACGCTCCAAGCAAAACACATATCATGTGGTGAATAAAAATATAGCTCCAAGTAAAGTTACCGATAGAAGTAGACGAAAGAGGGGATGCCTTCCGGGGCATCCCCAAGTTTGACTTTTAGGTGTCCTTAGATTATCTTGGGGGTGCCATGGGCATCCCCAAGATTAGGTTCTTTCCACTCCTTGTTCCATAATCCATCAAATCTTTACCCAAAACTTGAAAACTTCACAACACAAAACTTAAAGTAGAAAATCTCGTGAGCTCCGTTAGCGAAAGAAAACAAAATACCACTTCAAGGTACTGTAATGAAATCATTATTTATTTATATTTGTGTTAAACCTACTATATTCCAACTTCTCAATGGATTATAAACTATTTTACTAGCCATAGATTCATCAAAATAAGCAAACAACACACGAAAAACAGAATCTGTCAAAAACAGAACAGTCTGTAGCTAGCGCAAGATCTGGAACCCCAAAAATTCTAAAATAAACTTCTGGACGTGAGGAATTTATCTATTAATCATCTGCAAAAATAATCTAAATAGCACTTTCCAAATAAAAATTACAGCAGTTCTCGTGAGCGCTAAAGTTTCTGTTTTTACAGCAAGTTCAACAAGACTTTCCCCAAGTCTTCCCAACGGTTCTACTTGGCACAAACACTAATTAAACACAGAAAACACAACCAAAACAGAGGCTAAATAATTTATTTATTGAATAACAGCAAGGATAAATATTGGGTTGACTCCCAACAAGCGCTTTTCTTTAAAGCCTTATAGCTAGGCATAATATTTCAATGATGCTCATATGAAAGACAAGAATTGAAGCACAAAGAGAGCATCATAAAACACGTGACAAACACATCTAAGTATAACATACTTCTTATGCATAGGCATATTATAGGCAAAAAATTATCAAGGCAAGAAAAAACTAGCATATGCGAGGAAGTGGAAAGAAACAATGACAATCTCAACATAACAAGAGGTAATTTAGTAACATGAAAATTTCTACCACCATATTTTCCTCTCTCGTAATAATTATATGTAGGATCATAAGCAAATTCAACAAAATAGCTATCACATAAAATATTTTCAACACGATCCACATGCATGCAAAGTTGACACGCTTCCAAAATAGTGGGATTAACATTAACTAAAGTCATGATCTTTCCAGACCCACTTTTATCAAAAATTTCATAAGATTGAACATTCTCCAAATATGTGGGATCTAAAGTTGACACTCTTCCAAACCCACTTTCAATAATATTGCAAACACTATTATCAATCTCATATTCATCATGGGGCTTAAATAAATTTTCAATATTATAAGAAGAATCACCCCAATCATGATCATTGCAACAAGTAGAGGATATAGCAAAACTAGCATCCCCAAGCTTAGGGTTTTTCATATTATTAGCACAATTTATATCAATAGAATTTATACTATCATCATTGCAATCATGCTTTTTATTCAAAGATCCATCGGGAATCACTCCATAAGGTACTTTATCACAATTTTCAGATTCACGAATTTCAAGCAAAACTTCGTAAAGATAATCTAGTGCACAAAACTCACTAGCAATTGGTTCATTATAATTGGATCTCTTAAAAAGATTAGCAAGCGGATGAGGATCCATAGATCTTAGGTTCTCTGTTTATTAATAAATAAACAACTATTCTAACCATACGAGCAAACAAGAAACGGGCAAAAAGAGGCAAATAGAAAGAGAGGGAGGATAGAAAGAGAGGGCGAATAAAACGGCAAGGGTGTAGTGAGGGAGAGGAAAACGAGAGGCAAATGACAAATAATGTAATGCGGGAGATAGGGATTGTGATGGGTACTTGGTATGTTGACTTTTGCGTAGACTCCCCGGCAACGGCGCCAGAAATTCTTCTTGCTACCTCTTGAGCACTACGTTGGATTTCCCCGAAGAGGAGAGGATGATGCAGCAAAGTAGCGTAAGTATTTCCCTCAGTTTTTGAGAACCAAGGTATCAATCCAGTAGGAGGCTACGCGCGACTCCCTCGTACCTACACAAAAACAATAGCTCAACGCAACCAACACGCTTAGGGGTTGTCAATCCCTTCACGGTCACTTACGAAAGTGAGATCTGGTAGAGATGATAAATAATATTTTTGGTATTTTTGGTATAGAGATGCAAAGTAAAAGCAAAGCAATAATAAAGTCATGGAGATTGATATGATGAGAAAGAGACCCGGGGGCCATAGGTTTCACTAGTGGCTTCTCTCAAGAGCATAAGTATTCTACGGTGGGTGAACAAATTACTATTGAGCAATTGACAGAATTGAGCATAGTTATGAGAATATCTAGGTATGATCATGTATATAGGCATCACGTCCGAGACAAGTAGACTGACTCCTGCCTGCATCTACTACTATTACTCCACTCATCGACCGCTATCCAGCATGCATCTAGAGTATTAAGTTAAAAAGAGAGTAACGCCTTAAGCAAGATGACATGATGTAGAGGGATAATTTCATGCAATATGATAAAAACCCCATCTTGTTATCCTCGATGGCAACAATACAATACGTGCCTTGCTGCCCCTTCTGTCACTGGGAAAGGACACCGCAAGATCAAACCCAAAGCTAAGCACTTCTCCCATGGCAAGAAAAACCAATCTAGTAGGCCAAACCGAACTGATAATTCAAAGAGACTTGCAAAGATAACCAATCATACATAAAATAATTCAGAGAAGATTCAAATATTATTCATAGATAGACTTGATCATAAACCCACAATTCATCAGTCTCAACAAAAACACTGCAAAAACAAGATTACATCGAATAGATCTCCATGAGAGAGGGGGAGAACATTGTATTGAGATCCAAAAAGAGAGAAGAAGCCATCTAGCTACTAACTATGGACCCGAAGGTCTAAAGTAAACTACTCACACTTCATCGGAGGGGCTTGGATGATGATGTAGAAGCCCTCCGTGATTGATGCCCCCTCCGGCAGAGCTCGGAACAGGCCCCAAGATGGGATCTCGTGGATACAGAAAGTTGCGGCGGTGGAATTAGGTTTTTGGCTCCGTCCCCGATTGTTTGGGAGTACATAGGTATATATAGGAGGAAGAAGTACGTCGGTGGAGCTTCGAGGGGCCCACGAGGCAGGGGGCACACCCTAGGGGGGGCGCCCTCCACCCTCGTGACCGCCTCGTGGCTTTCTTGATGGAGGGTCCAAGTCTCCTGGATCTTATCTGATGAGAAAATCACGTTTCCGAAGGTTTCATTCCGTTTGGACTCCGTTTGATATTCTATTTCTCCGAAACACTGAAATAGGCAAAAAAAGCAATTCTGGGCTGGGCCTCCAGTTAATAGGTTAGTCCCAAAAATAATATAAAAGTGGAAAATAAAGCCCAATATGGTCCAAAACAGTAGATAATATAGCATGGAGCAATTAAAAATTATAGGTACGTTGGAGACGTCTCATATGTCCATATACCCTAAAAACATCGGGGAGCAGAATAGATTGAGAGTTCTGCCGCCAGAAGCCTTTGTAGCCACCTAAAACCAATCTAGACCCGTTCTGGCACCCTGCCGGAGGGGGGAATCCCTCACCGGTGGCCATCTTCATCATCCCGGCGCTCTCCATGATGAGGAGGGAGTAGTTCACCCTCGGGGCTGAGGGTATGTACCAGTAGCTATGTGTTTGATCTCTCTCTCTCTCGTGTTCTTGAGTCGGCACGATCTTGATGTATCGCGAGCTTTGCTATTATATTTGGATCTTATGATGTTTCTCCCCCTCTACTCTCTTGTAATGGATTGAGTTTTCCCTTTGAAGTTATCTTATCGGATTGAGTCTTTAAGGATTTGAGAACACTTGATGTATGTCTTGCATGCACTTGATGTATGTTCACGTGATCCACTTGATGTATGTTTTGGTGATCAACTTGCGAGTTCCCTGACCTCGTGAACTTATACATAGGGGTTGGCACACGTTTTCGTCTTAACTCTCCAGTAGAAACTTTGGAGCACTCTTTGAAGTTCTTTGTGTTGGTTGAATAGATGAATCTGAGATTGTATGATGCATATCGTATAATCATACCCACGGATACTTGAGGTGACATTGGAGTATCTAGGTGACATTAGGGTTTTGGTTGATTTGTGTCTTAAGTTGTTATTCTAGTACGAACTCTAGGATAGATTGAACGGATGGAATAGCTTCGTGTTATTTTACTACGGGCTCTTGAATATATCGATCAGAAAGAATAAATTTGAGGTGGTTTCGTACCCAACCATAATCTCTTCATTGGTTCTCCGCTATTAGTGACTTTGGAGTGACTTTTTGTTGCATGTTGAGGGATAGTTATATGATCCAATTATGTTATTATTGTTGAGAGAACTTGCACTAGTGAAAGTATGAACCCTAGGACTTGTTTCCTAGCATTGCAATACCGTTTACGCTCACTTTTACCACTTGCTACCTTGCTGTTTTTATATTTTCAAATTACAAAAACCTTTATCCACCATCCATATTGCACTTGTATCACCATCTCTTTGCCGAACTAGTGCACCTATACAATTTACCATTGTATTGGGTGTGTTGGGGACACAAGATACTCTTTGTTATTTGGTTGCAGGTTTGTTTGAGAGAGACCATCTTCATCCTACGCCTCCCAGGGATTGATAAACCTTAGGTTATCCACTTGAGGGAAATTTGCTACTGTCCTACAAACCTCTGCACTTGGAGGCCCAACTATTGGGGAACGTAGCAGAATTTTAAAATTTTCTACGCATCACCAAGATCAATCTATGGAGTCATCTAGCAACGACGGAGAGAGGAGTGCATCTGCATACCCTTGTAGATCGCGCGTGGAAGCGTTCAAGAGAACGGGGTTGATGGAGTCGTACTCGTCGTGATCCAAATCACCGATGACCTAGCGTCGAACGGACAGCACCTCTGTGTTCAACACACGTACGGTTGGGAAGACGTCTCCTCCAACTTGATCCAGCAAGGGGGAAGGATAGGTTGATGAAGATCCAGCAGCACGACGGCGTGGTGGTGGAAGCAACGGTGATCTCGGCAGGGCTTCGCCAAGCTCAGGGAGAGGGAGGAGTGTCACGGGAGGGAGAGGGAGAGGCCAGGGGCTAGGGTGCGGCTGCCCTCCCTCCCCCCACTATATATAGGGTCCCTAGGGGGGGCTCCGGCCCTAGGAGATCCAATCTCCAAGGGGGGAGGCGGCCAAGGGGGTGGCTTGCCCCCCAAGCCAAGTGGGGCGCCCCCACCCCTAGGGTTTCCAACCCTAGGCGCAGGGGAGGCCCAAGGGGGGCGCACCAGCCCACTAGGGGCAGGTTCCCCTCCCACTTCAGCCCATGGGGCCCTCTGGGATAGGTGGCCCCACCCGGTGGACCCCCGGGACCCTTCCGGTGGTCCCGGTACAATACTGATTACCCCCAAAACTTTCCCGATGGCCGAAACTTGACTTCCTATATATAAATCTTCACCTCCGGACCATTCCGGAACTTCTCGTGACATCCGGGATCTCATCCGGGACTCCGAACAACTTTTGGGTTACCGTATCCTAATATCTCAACAACCCTAGCGTCACCGAACCTTAAGTGTGTAGACCCTACAGGTTCGGGAGACACGCAGACATGACCGAGACGACTCTCCGGTCAATAACCAACAGAGGGATCTGGATACCCATGTTGGCTCCCACATGCTCCTCGATGATCTCATCGGATGAACCACGATGTCGAGGATTCAATCAATCCATATACAATTCCCTTTGTCAATCGGTACGTTACTTGCCCGAGACTCGATCGTCGGTATCCCAATACCTCATTCAATCTCGTTACCGGCAAGTCACTTTACTCGTACCATAATGCATGATCCTGTGATCAACCACTTGGTCACATTGAGCTCATTATGATGATGCATTACCGAGTGGGCCCAGAGATACGTCTCCGTCATACAGAGTGACAAATCCCAGTCTCGATTCGTGCCAACCCAACAGACACTTTCGGAGATACCTGTAGCGTACCTTTATAGTCACCCAGTTACATTATGACGTTTGGAACACCCAAAGCACTCCTACGGTATTCGGGAGTTGCACAATCTCATGGTCTAAGGAAATGATACTTGACATTCGGAAAAGCTATAGCAAACGAACTACACGATCTTTGAGCTATGCTTAGGATTGGGTCTTGTCCATCACATCATTCTCCTAATGATGTGATCCCATTATCAATGACATCCAGTGCCCATAGTCAGGAAACCATGACTATCTTTTGATCAACGAGCTAGTCAACTAGAGGCTCACTAGGGACGTGTTGTGGTCTATGTATTCACACATGTATTATGATTTTCGGATAACACAATTATAGCATGAACAATAGATAATTATCATGAACAAAGAAATATAATAATAACCATTTTATTATTGCCTCTAGGGCATATTTCCAACACCAACAACGTCTACAAGAAGAATGTTGTGTAGTAGACATCAAGCTCTTTTCTGGCGCCGTTGCCGGGGAGGTTAGCGCTTGAAGGTATATCTTTAGATCTTGCAATTGAATCTTTTAGTTTCTTGTTTTATCACTAGTTTAGTTTATAAAAGAAAATTACAAAAAATGGAATTGAGTTTGCCTCATACGCTTAATCTTTTTAATATTTTTCGTGAGAATGATGGAAAGGAAAATTGTGCTCAAGTGCTAGAAGAAGAAGTCTATAAAATGCTGGCACTAAATCTTTGAATGATGAGGATGATTGCAATGCTGTTAGTATGAACTCCTTAAATATCCATAGTACTAATGATGATTGCACTAGTCATGATGAAAATGTCTCTTATAAGCATGTCAATTTTTTGTGGAGTGCATAGAGCTTGCAAGTACACACCAATTAGGGAAAATAGATTTTGCAAGAGGCATAAGTATTTGGAAACTAAAGGTTGCAAGAGAGGCTAGATGTTTGTGCTGAAAATTTAAAATTTCTTCGCCATACTTGTGAACTTTGCAATGAACATGGTCATTTAAATCTCCAATGCAAATTGTTTCATGATCGTATTGTGTCCAAAAATTGTGATGATTTGATTTCCCTTGCACATCATAATGAACTTAGTTTGCTTTTGGGTTACGAAGAAATGAAACATATAACTAAGCATATACCAGAATATAACCTTGAGAAATTCCTCGATATTGATCTGGAAGAAATTTTTATGTATTGTGCGGTGAATTGCATTGAAAATCTTTATATTGCCAATTACATAAAGAAAAGAAAACAAATAGAGGATGAAGAGAATACTAATGAAAGGGAATAGGCTTCCCAATATCCTCCTATTATTTCTTATGATGAATCAGGTAACAAGGAGGAGCCTTCTATTCAACCAATCTCATCAATAAGGAGCTCCAAAAAGAGGATTGAACCCACACATAATGTGAAGAAGAAAAAGAAAAGACGGGGAAGTAAAGGTGAAAAGGTATCCCTCCCAAATGATGTTGCCCCTATTACTCATTGTGATGATGATAATTGCTATATTATTGGTGCTATCCATACTATTAATGATGAGAGTGATTATGCTTATGATATGAAAAGGCCCAAGCTTGGGGATGCTATGTTTGATGAGAATGATATGTTTGAGAATATATTTGCGGCAATTAATGTTTTTCCCAAGCTTGGGGATGCTATGTTTAATGAACATGATATTTCTAGCCTCCCAAGTTTTGATATACAAATTTGTTATGATGATAGCATGCCTCCTACTTATGATGATTATATTGATGAAAGTGGGTTTGGAAGAGTGTAAACTTTAGGAAGTAATGATCCCACTATTTTGGAGGATGTTGAATCTTATTGTGATAATTATGAAAGTGGATTTGGAGAGGTCATGAATTTATTTAGTAATGATTCCACTATCTTGGAAGAGGTTTCAATTGATTATGATGAGAACAAAGTTGCTACTTATGATGATTATTGTGATGATACTTATGCTATAAAAAGTAATGATGATTATATTTATAAAACTAGTCATGATTATGATTATCCCTTTTCTGAACATTACTCTTTTAATATGGAAACAATTTATGGTATTCTAGTTTCTTATGATACTCCCACTATTCCGAATGAGAAGAATTTTGCTTATGTGGAGAGTAATAAAATTTCTATGCTTGTAGATCATGAAAAGAATGGTTTATGTGATAGTTATATTGTTGAATTCATTCATGAATCTACTGAAAATTATTATGAGGGAGGAATATATGCTTGTAGGAATTGCAATAATATCATGTTTCCTCTCTATGTGCTTAAAGTTTTGAAGTTATTCTTGTTTTGCCTTCCTATGCTAGTTGATTATTGTTCGCATAAGTTGTTTGCTCACAAAATCCCTATGCATAGGAAGTGGGTTAGACTTAAATGTGCTAGTCATATTCTTCATGATACTCTGTTTATGTTACAATTTCTATCATTTATGTGAGCATCATTGAAATCATCATGCCTTGCTAGGGGCATTAAACGATAGCGCTTGTTGGGAGGCCACCCAATTTGATTTTTGTTCTTTGCTTTTTGCTCCTGTTTAGTAATAAATAATTCATCTATCCTCTGGTTAGATGTGGTTTTATGTTTTAATTAGTGTTTGTGCCAAGTAGAACCTTTGGGAAGACTTGGGGGAAGTTCTTGCGATCTTGCTATAAAAAACAGAAACTTTAGCGCTCACGATATTAGCTGCCATTTTTTTACTGGAGAGTGATATTTAGTTAATTATTTTTGCAGATGATTAATAGATACATTAATCACGTCCAGCAATTTATTTTAGAATTTTTGGGGTTCTAGAAGTATACGTTTGATCCAGATTACTACATACTGTTCTGTTTTTGACAGATTCTGTTTTCATTGTGTTGTTTGCTTATTTTGATGAATCTATGAGTAGTATCGGAGGGTATTAACCATAGAGAAGTTGGAATACAGTAGATATTACACCAATATGAATTTATAATGAGTTCACAACAGTACCTAAATGGTGATTTATTTTCTTATACTAACGGAGCTTACGAGTTTTCTGTTGAGTTTTGTGTTGTGAAGTTTTCAAGTTTTGGGTAAAGATTCGAGGGACTATGGAATAAGGAGTGGCAATAGCCTAAGCTTGGGGATTCCCAAGGCACCCCAAGGTAATATTCAAGGGCAACCAAGAGCCTAAGCTTGGGGATGCCCCGGATGGCATCCCCTGTTTCGTCTTCGTCTATCGGTAACTTTACTTGGAGCTATATTTTTAGTCACCACATGATATGTGTTTTGCTTGGAGCGTCATTTTGTTTAGTTTTGTTTTTATTGCTGTTTGAATAAAATACCAAGATCTGAAATTCTTAAATGTTAGAGAGTCTTCACATAGTTGCATAATTATTCGACTACTCATTGATCTCCACTTATATCTTTCGGAGTAGTTTGTCATTTGCTCTAGTGCTTCACTTATATCTTTTTAGAGCACGTTGGTGGTTTTATTTTGAATAAATAGATGAAATCTCATGCTTCACTTATATTATTTTGAGAGTTTTTAGAACAGCATGGTAGTTTGCTTTAGTTATGAAACTAGTCCTAATATGATAGGCATCCAAGTGGGATATAATAAAAACTTTCATAAAAAGTGCATTGAATACTACGAGAAGTTTGATACTTGAAAATTGTTTTGAGATATGAAGATGGTGATATTAGAGTTATGCTAGTTGACTAGTTGTGAATTTAAGAAATACTTGTGTTAAAGTTTGTGATTCCCGTAGCATGCACGTATGGTGAACCATTATGTGATGAAGTCGAAGCATGATTTATTTACTGATTGTCTTCCTTATGAGTGGCGGCCGGGGACGAGCGATGGTCTTTTCCTACCAATCTATCCCCCTAGGAGCATGTGCGTAGTACTTTTTTTTGATAACTAATAAATTTTTGCAATAAGTATGTGAGTTCTTTATGACTAATGTTGAGTCCATGCATTATACGCACTCTCACCCTTCCACCATTGCTAGCCTCTCTAGTACCGCGCAACTTTCGCCGGTACCATAAACCCACCATTTACCTTCCTCAAAACAACCACCATACCTACCTATTATGGCATTTCCATAGCCATTCCGAGATATATTGTCATGCAACTTTCCACCGTTCCGTTTATTATGAGACGCTTCATCATTGTCATATTGCTTTGCATGATCATGTAGTTGACATCGTATTTGTGGCAAAGCCACCATTACTAATTCTTTCATACATGTCACTCTTGATTCATTGCACATCCCGGTACACCACCTGAGGCATTCATATAGAGTCATATTTTGTTCTAAGTATCAAGTTGTAAGTAAATAAAAGTGTGATGATCATCATTATTAGAGCATTGTCCCAGCGAGGAAAGGATGATGGAGAATATGATTCCCCCACAAGTCGGGATGAGACTCCGGACGAAAAAATATAAAAAAAAGAAAAAAGAGGCCATAAAAAAGAGGAGGATGCCCAAAAAAAATGAGAGAAAAAGAGAGAAAGGGGCAATGTTACTATGCTTTTACCACACCTGTGCTTCAAAGTAGCACCATGATGTTCATGATAGAGAGTCTCCTATGTTGTCACTTTCATAAGCTAGTGGGAATTTTACATTATAGAACTTGGCTTGTATATTCCAATGATGGGCATCCTCAAATTGCCCTAGGTCTTCGTGAGCAAGCAAGTTGGATGCACACCCACTTAGTTTCTTTTGTTTAGCTTTCATACGCTTATAGCTCTAGTGCATCCGTTGCATGGCAATCCCTGCTCACTCACATTGATATCTATTGATGGGCATCTCCATAGCCCTTTGATACGCCTGGTTGATGTGAGACTATCTTCCCCTTTTTGTCTTCTCCACAACCACCATTCTATTCCACCTATAGTGCTATGTCCATGGCCCATGCTCATGTATTGCGTGAAGATTGAAAAAGTTTGAGAACATGAAAAGTATGAAACAATTGCTTGGCTTGTCATCGGGGTTGTGCATGATTTAAATATTTTGTGTGATGAAGATAGAGCATAGCGAGACTATATGATTTTGTAGGGATAGCTTTCTTTGGCCATGTTATTTTGAGAAGACATGGTTGCTTAGTTAGTATGCTTGAAGTATTATTATTTTTATGTCAATATTAAACTTTTGTCTTGAATATTATGGATCTGAATATTCTTGCCACAATAAAGAAGATTACATTGATAAATATGTTAGGTAGCATTCCACATCAAAAATTCTGTTTTTATCATTTACCTACTCGAGGACGAGCAGGAATTAAGCTTGGGGATGCTTGATATGTCTCCAATGTATCTATAATTTTTGAATGTTCCATGCTATTATATTATCTATTTTCAATGTTTATGGGCTTTAATAAACACTTTTATATTATTTTTGGGACTAACCTATTAACCCGAGGCCCAGCCCAAAATGTTGTTTTATTGCCTATTTCAGTGTTCCATAGAAAAGGAATATCAAACGGAGTCCAAACGGAATGAAACCTTTAGGAGAGTTATTTTTGGAACGGAAGCAACCCAGGAGACTTGGAGTAGACGTCAAGGAAGCTTCGAGGAAGCCACGAGGCAGGGAGGCGCTCCCCCCACCCTCGTGGGCCCCTCATGGCTCCCCTGACCGACTTCTTTCGCCTATATATGTCCATATACCCTAAAAACACCGGGGAGCAGAATAGATCGGGTGTTCCGCCGCCATAAGCCTCCGTAGCCACCGAAAACCAATCTAGACCCGTTCCGGCACCCTGCCGGAGGGGGGGGGGGAATCCCTCACCGGTGGCCATCTTCATCATCCCGGCGCTCTCCATGACGAGGAGGGAGTAGTTCACCCTCGGGGCTGAGGGTATGTACTAGTAGCTATGTGTTTGATCTCTCTCTCTCTCTCTCTCGTGTTCTTGAGTCAGCACGATCTTGATGTATCGCGAGCTTTGCTATTATATTTGGATCTTATGATGTTTCTCCCCCTCTACTCTCTTGTAATGGATTGAGTTTTACCTTTGAAGTTATCTTATCAGACTAAGTCTTTAAGGATTTGAGAACACTTGATGTATGTCTTGCATGTGTTTATCTGTGGTGACAATGGGATATCACGTGATCCACTTGATGTATGCTTTGGTGATCAACTTGCGAGTTCCGTGACCTCGTGAACTTATGCATAGGGGTTGGCACACGTTTTCGTCTTGACTCTCTGGTAGAAACTTTGGGGCACTCTTTGAAGTTCTTTGTGTTGGTTGAATAGATGAATCTGAGATTGTGTGATGCATATTGTATAATCATACCCACGGATACTTGAGGTGACATTGGAGTATCTAGGTGACATTAGGGTTTTGGTTGATTTGTGTCTTAAGGTGTTATTCTAGTACGAACTCTAGGATAGATTGAACGGAAAGAATAGCTTCGTGTTATTTTACTACGGACTCTTGAATAGATCAATCAGAAAGAATAAATTTGAGGTGGTTTCGTACCCTACCATAATCTCTTCCTTGGTTCTCCGCTATTAGTGACTTTGGAGTGACTTTTTGTTGCATGTTGAGGGATAGTTATATGATCCAATTATGTTATTATTGTTGAGAGAACTTGCACTAGTGAAAGTATGAACCCTAGGACTTGTTTCCTGGCATTGCAATACCGTTTACGCTCACTTTTACCACTTGCTACCTTGCTGTTTTTATATTTTCAAATTACAAAAACCTTTATCTACCATCCATATTGCACTTGTATCACCATCTCTTCGCCGAACTAGTGCACCTATACAATTTACCATTGTATTGGGTGTGTTGGGGACACAAGAGACTCTTTGTTATTTGGTTATAGGGTTGTTTGAGAGAGACCATCTTCATCCTACACCTCCCACGGATTGATAAACCTTAGGTCATCCACTTGAGGGAAATTTGCTACTGTCCTACAAACCTCTGCACTTGGAGGCCCAACAACGCCTACAAGAAGAAGATTGTGTAGTAGACATCACAGGATAGCTCGGCTCGTCAAGAGCTCGACTAGCAATTCGGCCTCCGTCCCAGTCCCGACCAAGTGGCGGCAATCATGCCGCGCATACATAACTACGCACTAAAAATACCATGGGCACGGATGGAGGCATAACCAGCTTGTGATCCACAATACAGCTCGACCACCCCGGACACACATACTTTCACTATTTCCTTTTTTCCCCTTTCTTCAGGTTTCTTTTTCACATGCCTTTCCTGACGTCTTGACCATCGATTCTTTTGGAAGGATAGAAACACCAAGATGACAAGAAGCATGGACGTACTGGGGAATTTTTATGTGGTTTCTTTAACGATCCCTTTACCTGTTTTCAGGACCCACACACAGCTCTCCCCTGATTAAGGCATAGTAAATAGCCTTCTGCTTATTGCACTACTTGTATAAATGTGCTTCAACACACCAATGAATTTATAATGGAAATAGTTTGCGGCCCAACTTTTACGGCTCTAGCTTACTACCTTTTCTTCTTTTTCTTTTTTGATAACTTTATCAAATAGCACCCGTACACTCTGGTACGTTTCAAATTTGCCAGGGCTTCATAGCACCCCACAACATGGCAACAAAAGTCCGAACACCTCTACAGTATAGTTCGGCACCGCGAATTTAGCACTATATGCATTGGCTCTGAATCATGTCTTTGGTCAACAGTTGGGTTGCCCGGCTCCTGTGCTTACTACCTTACGTTCCGCTGTATCGGCTAGGGTAGTAAAGGGAGAACTATTGCGATTGTGCCCTGGTTTACCCGGATGAGCACCTCAGTAGAGAAAGCCGAAAACTGACTGTCATGATGTGGCGAGAGCCGGTCAACTCTTCGGAGGTCTCAAATCCTTATAGATTTTTCCGCATTCCGCGAGGGATTGGTACTTACCCGATCAAATGTTTACAGCATCCTAGTTCGGATACTAGGGGCTGCGCCTATATTTCTATTGTCAAACTCCTATGGCTACGTGAGGGTGCTAAAGCCACATAGTCCAATTGCCTGGTTCATCGCGCTAAACACCTCCTTCAAGGACCAAACAATTGGATCAAGAGTGTTTAGATTACATCCCGAACACCCCCGTATTTCCTACGTGGGGGCAGAAGCCGACGACTGGCCAACTCTCAGATTTCACATAACATGGCCGCACAGGAGGAGAAATTCTTTAAATAACAAAACATTATATTACATGACGATTTTACTTCATCATACAAGGCAAAGACAACATGAATGTATTCATTCGAAAATAATGTCTTGCGCACATTGCGTTGCCACAATGCGAGACCCCTCCAGGACATCTGCAAAATACCGCTCGGGCATGCGGTGCTCCTTGCCCTCTGGCGGCCCCTCGGTCATCAACTTGACGGCGTCCATCTTCGCCCACCACACCTTGACGCGGGCAAAGGCCATGCACGCACCTTCAATGCAGGCCGATCGCTTGACGACGGCCAACCGAGCACAGGCGTTCACCAGCCGCTTCACGAGACCGAAGTAGCTGTCGGGCATAGCTTCGGCAGGCCACATCCGGATTATTAAATCCTTCATGGCCAGTTCGGCCACCCTATGCAGCTCGACCAGCTGTCTTAGCTGATCGGTGAAGGGCACTGGATGCTCTGGCGCAAGGTATTGCGACCAGAACAGCTTCTCCATTGTGCTCCCTTCTTCGGCTTGGAAGAACTCCGCAGCGTCGGACACACTGCGCGGCAGATCTGCAAACGCCCCTGGAGAACTCCGAATCCGGGTTAGTAAGAAATACTTCTTCTTCACATACTTGCTTTGCATACTAAACGCCTTACCCACCGCGATCTTCTTGGCCTCCAGGATCTCCTGGAGGGCACCCTGGGCTTCAAACCGGGCCGCTTCCGCGCTTGACGAGCCTTGGCGAGTTTGGTATCTCGAGCTGAAACATCGCCCTCCAAGGTCTCATCCTTCTTCATAGCATCCTGGAGCTCTTGCTGGACCTCGTTCAGCCTGGCCTTAAGCTTCTTACGAGTGGCCCGCCCCTTGACAACTTTCCCCTCGGCATCGGCCAGGGCCTTTTTAAGGGCCTCGACCTCGGTCGTCGCTCCTACACATATCATGACACTACGGTCAATATACATCATTTATTCTTTCCGAATCTATAGCGAATCATTACATACCTTGCTAGTCTTCCAACTGCTTCCTTGCTTGACCGAGCTCCTCCTCGGCCCGCTCCAGTCTCTGCTTTAGTCAAGAGACTTCGGCA
Source organism: Triticum urartu (assembly GCF_003073215.2). Classification (NCBI taxonomy): domain Eukaryota; kingdom Viridiplantae; phylum Streptophyta; class Magnoliopsida; order Poales; family Poaceae; genus Triticum; species Triticum urartu. Next base: position 59,897,398 of record NC_053023.1, on the reverse strand, counting down.
GTATGCGAGGTCGCGGCCAGCAGCGACGCCTGCTTATTCACATCAGACACATTTTAGTTAGTTTCCTACGAAATTTAATTGATCCTCTGTCCAGCTTTTCTTTCCGAACACCAGATAGTGTCTCAGGGGCTACTGTCTATATTGGGATTTTCCCTGTTACGTTGCTTACCTCAAAACCTGTCAGCAGGCCGCTGCAGGCTTCGGTTAGTCCGCTCTTGACGGACTGAACCTTCTCAATCACCGTACCCATAAGGATACGGTGTTCTTCCAAAATGGAAGCGCCTCATAGTGCTTCCAGCAGATTATCCGGTGGCTCTGGTTGGACAGAGGTCACCGGTGGAACAGGCACACCCCCTTCTTTCGAAGGAGGTTGCTCACCGGATTCCGGAGTCGTATAGGTCCCCGGATTTGTATTCGGCTGGGGGCCTAATTGAGCGAGGCCCCCGTCCCCAGTCGCCATGGGGATCTGCTCCCCCATGTGTCTGGAAGTCAAGGTCTTGTCTCCTGGCGCCACTCCGGCATCCTCCTGGACCTCTCCCTGGCCTGGGAAAGTCCTTTGGGACAACACATCATCGCCGCCCTTGGCCATAGGAGAGTGAGCGGCCGCCGGTGACTCACTAGCCATCGCCTTTAAATCCAACGAACCTCTTGATGAGGATCACTGGGAGCTGTCGTGGGCCGTACTGCAATGGCATACATTAATATATTATATTATGAAGCAAGAGAGGACCGACGCATGGACATACGTGGGTTTAGATACTTATGACGCGGCCGGAGGCTTGTTTCGGGGGCTTCGCTCCAAGCTGCTGTCGATGTCCCATGCAGAGTTATCCGCGAGAGGGCCTTTCCCCCTCTTGCAGTACAAAAAAAAGACACATCCGTGACATTTTGGGCCGAACGAATTTTTTTCTGTCATACATATGACACTTCTATGACGATAATTGTGACAAAACCCGGTATCATCATAGATGTGGTGGGCTCCTACTTCTATGACAAAAAATCATGACAGAAAATGGGCTTTTCGTCCTGGGTGGGCCGGAGACGCAGCTGCATGACGTTCTTTGGGCCGTCCATGACGAAAAAACCGTGGTAGAAGCAAGGGCAAGGAAAATTTCGGGGAGTTCCCGGTTACGATGGGAGGTCGGGGGCCGAGTGATGCGTGTTTCTCTCGTACACGTACGCGCGTGTGTGCGAGGTGTTGGCTCTAACTGAACCCAAGCGAGGTGTTGGGCTCTAACTGAACCCAAGCGAGGTGTTGGGCTCTAACTGAACCCGAGCGATTGCACTGCAGGCTACGCATTACTGAACCCGAGCGATCGATAGCTGTTAACTGAACCCGATCGAGCGATTCCTTCGCTACTGCTGCTAACTGAAGCTGATTGATTGGATGAACAGTGAGCGTTGCTGGGGAGGGGGGGTTGGATGAACAGTGAGCGCTGGCGTTGCCTCTGGATGAACAGGACCCCGTGGTGTGGTGGAGGGCTGGATGAACAGTAGACAGTGGAGGGGTGGTTGAACAGGACCCCGTGGTGTGGAGGGCTGGTTGAACAGTAGACGGTGGAGGGGTGGTTGAACAGTAGTCGGTGGAGTAGCGCGCGGTGGAGGGTGGATGAACAGGAGCCCGTGGAGGCTGGAGGAGGTCGACGGTAGCCCGTGGAGACTGGAGGAGGTCGATGGTGGAGATGAACAGTGTCCCGTGGAGTCCCGTTTTGCAGTACGCCACACCCCTCCCGATGAACAGGACCCCCGTTTCGACCGTATGAGGTCCGTTTCGTCCTTTTTGCGGTACGCCACACCCCTCCTGATCAACAGGACCCCCGTTTCGACCGTAGGAGGTCCGTTTCCTCCGTTTTGCGGTAAGACACACCCCTCCCGATCAACAGGACCCCCGTTTCGATCGTAGGAGGTCCGTTTCCTCCATTCTGCGGTACGCCAGGCCTCGTTTCCATCGCCTGTTCCGTCCAAGCCCTCCCAATGAACACGACCACGCATTCCGTTCCGACCCAGCCGGTTGTCTCCCACGCGTTCCGTTGCCTCCTGATGAACACGACACATTTTGTTGCCTCCCGATGAACACGACGCATTCCGTTGCCTCCCCATGAACACGACGCATTCCGTTGCCTCCCCATGAACACAATGACGCCGCTGTTTCTCTGTTCCGACCCAGCCATGTACACGAGCCCTGGACGTACGTATGCGCGAGTAGGCGTTCGAGACCCCGCCCATATGTACACATACGTGGCCGTATTTTCTTTCTTGCACCCTGGCCGCTGTACGTACGTGTACATGCTACGTGCGTGCCTGTACTACGACACATGCACGCCTCTACATCGACCAGTATGTACATACACGTTCGCGACCAGAATGAAAACGCTACATATGCTTCGACCAGGTGGGTCCCGACTGTCAGGCACTTTCTTGCGTGCGAAGATGTATCTGGTGGGTCCCAACAGTCGGGGGGTGAATCGTTTTTTTGCCCGGACGCACTTCCTTGCGTGCGAAGATGTAGCTGGTGGGTCCCAGCAGTCAGGGGGGAAACGTTTTCTTCGCGAAATACGGTGGCCCGTCCGGTGGGTCCCCGCTGTCAGGTGGAGGAATAATTATTTTGCACGTAATAAGGGGGGTTCCTTGCTGTGGCCGTGGACCCAGCTGTCAGCCTCTCCATGTATAGTCCACGTCTGATGGAAGCCGTTCCTTGACCACGTTGACCACGCCACGCCGAGAGCACCAGGGCGGTGGACGACGGCGAGGCCTAGGAAGGGGACGACACGGAGCCAGGGAAGACGCGACAGTGGTTGCCCACGCGTAGAGGAGTACGAGGGTTCACTGGTTCGCTGCGGTGTGAGGCTGCCGTTGCCGCAGAATAACTGGGGGTGTGGGTGAGTAGAGGGATGACCTAGCCAGCGATGGGAGTAGTAGGTGGTGGTGAGGCCTCCGCCGCATTGCAGCCGGCCACGGGAGGCAGGAGCACAAGGCACGACCGGCGCTGGTTTGGGCGGCTGGAGCAAGAAGACCAGAGGTTGAAGAAGCACTACGGCCGTTGGATGGACATCGTACGGTCACTGGAGCTAGAATCGTGCATATTGACTAAGTTGACAAAGCCCTCCGTCCCCGTCAACTTAGTAGGCCCACAAGTCAGCCTGCCACTATACTAGGTCCCAGCTAATAGGGGGAGTATTCATTTTTTTGTGCGTAATAAGGAGGCACTTCCTTGCGTGCGAAGATATAGCTGGTGGGTCCGAGCTGTCAGCGGCGGTAACATTTTTTCATGAAATACAAAGGCCCTTTCGATGGGTCCCTGATGTCAGGTGGAGGAATCATTATTTTGCGCGTAATAAGGACGCATTTCCTTGCGTGCGGCCATGGACCCAGCTGTCGGCCTCTCCACGTACAGTCCACTTCAGATGCATGTCGGTCATTGACCACGTTGACCAGGCCACGCCGAGAGCACCAGGGCGGTGGACGACGACGAGGCCTAGGAAGGGACCAACACGGAGGCAGGGAAGACTCGGCAGTTGTTTCCCACGCGGAGGGGAGTATGACTGTACGAGGGTTTACTGGTTCGTCTGCCATCGCCGGAGAATAACAACAGGTGTGGGTGAGTAGAGGGATGGCTAGGCCAGCGATGGCAGTATGGTGGGGCGGTGAGGCCTGCGCGACAGCAGAGCCGGCCGCGGGGTGGAGGGAGCAGGCAGTCCCACCGGCGCTTGTTTGAGCGGCTGGAGCAGGAAGAGCAGATATTGAAGAAGCACAACGGCCGTTGGATGGCCATCCAACAATCACTGCTTGTGTGTCAACCTTTTTTAGGAAAGCCTCAAATCTGTGGAAAACAGCATACAACCCATCTGCCATTATTTCTAATAATTTACAACCATTTGCTAATTATTAAGGTTTTTTTGGATCCCATATTCTTTTTGTTAGCATTACAGCCCATGTTGTGGCCACGGTTAAAAAATTATACAAAATTTTGCATATTTTGGTGCGGTCTGAACTATTTTTAATTCCGAAATTTCGACTCACATTCAGACTAATTTTAAAAAAAATGTATATCAATATAAAATCCAACAAATTCTCCACGCATAAAAATTAATGTAATTTAAAATCTCAAAATAAAAAAAGATATTTGAAACTAATTGCTGGCTTGATGTGTTTTAAAAAAGTACAGCCCATTTCTCATTACTAATGGGCCATTTTCTCGGCCAGCCGAATGAGAGCTCTCCTTGTCTTGAAAGATTTGCAGCCCAACAGGCCTGACAAAGCGACTTAGTTGGCAAATCACAAAAAACTGGGCTGTGGCCGTGGACCCAGCTGTCAGCCTCTCCATGTACAGTACTCTTCCGATGGAATGTCGTTGACCACGTTGATCATGCCGCGCCGAGAGCACCAAGGCGGTCGACGATGGCGAGGCCTAGGAAGGGGATGACGCGGAGCCGGGGAAGACGCGGCAGTGGATGCCCACGCGGAGAGGAGTACGAGGGTTCACTGGTTCGGCTGCGGTGTGAGGCTGCCGTCGTCGCAGGGCCTGGCTAGCGGTGGGAGTAGTAGGGGCGATGAGGCCTCAACAGCAACACAGCCGGCCACTGGAGGCAGGAGCAGGCGGTCTCCCCGGCGCTGGTTTGGGCGGCTGGTGCAAGAAGAGCAGCGATTGAAGAAGCAGTAGGACCGTTCGATTCAAATCCAACGGTAACTGCTGCTAGAATCGTTTATTGACTAAGTTGACAAGCCCTACGTACGCGTCAGCTTAGTAGGCCCACAGGTCAGCCTCCTTACCGGTGCGCCCCAGATGTCAGTGGGAGGAATCATTTTTTTCCGTGTAATAAGGAGGCAGTTGATTGCGTGCGGCCAGGCCAGCGGAGGGAGTAGGGTGGGCCGGGGAAGCCTACGCAGCATCACAGCGGGCCACAAGAGGAGGGAGCAGGCAGTCTCTCCGGCGCTAGTTTGGGCGGCTGGAGCAGGAAGATCAGAGATTGAAGAAGCACGTCGGCCGTTTGATGGACATCCAACAGTCACTGCTGCTAGAATCATGTGTTCACTGACAAAGCCTTGCGTAAACAAGTCAGCCTCGAAATCTGTGGCGTGTACAACCCATTTGCTATTATTTTTATAATTTTTACTCATTTTCTAATTCATATGGAATTTATTGCAGCCCGTTTTCCATTTTTAGAATTGCTGGCCATTTTTGGTCAGTATCAGGGTCAAAAAATTAACTAAATATGTGGGAAATTTTGAAAATTCGCAAATTTTTGCTGGGGGACGAAATATTCTTAATCCAAAAATTAATAGCCATACTAAAACAAATTTAAAAATAAATTAGTACTATGTCATTTTAAATCCAATGAAATATGTATAAGATATCAATGAAGAACAAAAACAAAAAAAAACTTATATCCCATTTGCTATAATTTTTTTTTGGAATTTTCAACCCCTTTTGATATTACTTTTAACAGACATTGACCATACTCTTAAGCGAGGCCGGAATGCATCCCTCCTCATCTTGAAAGATTTGCAGCCCAGTAATTCGGAGAAAACAAATAGGCCTAGCTTGGGTATTCTTCAAAAAGAAATACTGGGCTACCTATTTTCCCAAAGAACAGGTGCATGAGCATTTAGCTTTATTTATTTATTTACTTATTTATGTTTAGGGGACCATGAGCATGTACCTAGGCCGGATTCATGTGAGAGCCTCCCTTCCAGTTAATTATGGGATTCTCTATTAGGCTTTCATCAGTGGGCTGCATGTTATCAACAAGTGGAAAATGTGTTCCGTACGAAAAATAGTATGCGCTACGTACGATATGGGGCACTAAAGGATCGAACCATGCAACGACTTCCAAAACATTGTGTTTGTCGTTCTAACAACACATTTATTCAACCAACAGACGAAATATACTACTGATTGTACATTGAAAACAGCAGTAGCAACTAGGGCTGGGGGTGCAACAGATGTAGTAAGCAGGCCAGGAGAGTGAAGACGCAGCTCTCTTTTCCAAACCAAACATCAGCCATCATTACAAAAGGGCTACCAAAAAAGAACAAGTGTATGCATCAAACTAAATAAAGATGCTACTACACCAAGTGTACGCATCTAACTAACTGACTCAGTTAGACGTTACTATTTATTAAGCTGTGGAGATTGGCTAACGGCTTGAACCAGATGGGTGCCTGACGGGGGAAACTCCAGCCAGCAGGTCGAAGTCTGATACTTGCGACCCTCTCTCCTACTTTGGGCTGCAGAGCGTGGCGGAACATATCAGGGTATGGTGCATGCAGAGATGCATGGTGCGCTGTGTACACACAGTTTTGCCTGATGAACGAAACCGCGCTGCCATCATGATCCTTGCCGTCAGTTATCTCCTGGTTAATCGGATAATTCAGTCCGACAAATAGAGAGCGTGTACCAAGGCTACTTACCAGCCTCCAGTCAAAAATTCCTGAAGGCCCAGAGAAGCTGGGATCCTGCTCAAAGACCTTGCAGTGACTGTGATTGTATTCCGTGAAACAACACGTCCGGTACGTGCGAACGATCATCAATCTTTTGCCATCGTCTTATCGAGCCAGGAACCACCTGCAACTGCCATGCCGCTTTTCTTTGAAAGGTTCTGGAATTAGGAAGGGTAGGGATACCAGGCGGCCTACAACATCATATCAAGTTGGAGTCAAATAAAAAAGGGCTCTTGATTTAGTCAATCTTAAGAACAGCATGTTATGAGCATGAATATTTTTTCAGCAAATGTTGACAGTAATATAAGCAAGCCATCATGATATCATAGGAAAGTAACATACTGTTGTAACAGCCGTTTGTAGCGATGACTGGAGTAGGCCAGCAATACATCCAGCCATAGAAGGACTCGATAGCGTAAATGAAGCCCTTGTGTTCAATGGTATCAGAGAACCATGGAGGATGTATGATCCTGCAATGGACGTGCAGATTTATCCACTTACTGCAGTGACCTGTCAGATAGATGAGACCGCGGTTGAAGAATGCAATTAGCCTGAAGTCTTTACAATTCGCAGATCTTGTGGGCACTTGGTAGATTACAACCTTGAGCAAATCAAACTTGGTATCATGTTGGCTACTGTAAGATTCTGAGTATTCTGGGCCGCGGTGCCAAAGCAGTGCAGTGTTAATCGAAGGAAGGGGGTTCAATCGCCGGGTGTAGACCTCCACGAGCATCCAGCTGCCGCGACCGTCGATGAGCACCATCCAAGACGTGTTCATGCCGACCCAGTACATACCGTTAATGTAGTTGAGGCTAACGGGGATAGGATCGCAATCAAGGGGGTTGATGCTTGCCACCCTACGATCGTTATGCTGTGTGACACGCCGTTTCTGAAGATCAGGCGGCATCAACAAGCAAGGAGTTGGCTTAAAAAGCTCCGGCCTGAGGGCTTTGAGTAAACAATACATCCCCAATGAGCACGCGGCGAGCGGCATGGTACTGAGATTGTCCACACGCAAAAATATGAGCTTGATTACCTCTGTGGGGAGCGAATTCCAGCCACTCTTTCGGCAGACGCTGCTCGCTTCTGCCATTGTTAGTGCTTGGGTTTCGGACGAGGGGGGAGGCGCCTTAGCGGGGATGGAAGATTGGATGAGATTATGTGCGGACAAAGATGGAGAAGCGAATATGTGCTTCGGAAGGTGGACAGGTGATGATGACTACATCACGCCGCTTGACTTACGAGACACATACCAGCAGCGTAGGGTCATGTCGATGCCAGGCAACTTGCTTGAGTGATCACAGTACTGGTACTCCCTACAGTGCTATGCCCTAACTTGCTTGAGTAGAGTAGTAGAGTTGGACTCTGCTCTACTACTAGCACCGGAGGAGTAGTATATTCTAATCGAAAATAGTGACAAACTTCAATGCCTGAGCGTGGAGCGACTACGAACCGTGCTCAAAGACCATGTCTACGTGGTGTGTAGACATGGGCGACAACCTCAACGCCAACGGTGCTGATCCCGTTGCACCGTATGTGTTTCTGTCCTTCCTGTTTGAAATCATGCTAGAATTCATGATTTATTTTGTGCTTATTCGGATTAAATCTCGTAGTAACTTGCTCATATATTCAACTGGCGCAACGTCCCCTGCAGCCACTCCTGTTTCATGGACGGCCTGGTCGATGCCTCCAAGGAGCCCTTCGTCCACTGCTATGAGTGCCCGATGCCGTTTTGTGGCTCACCAGCGGAGATGGTGCATCACCTCACGGATGCGTGCAGCGGTCACTGCTGGCCCTTGGCGGAGAACATCAAGTATGAGACGTGCTACCCGTTCACCATGCTGGAGTCGCTGGAGGATCGACGTGAGAGGGAGGGGGAGGAGATAGCGATGAACGTGAACGTGAGGGGGAGGAGATAGCGATGTCGTGGGAGGCGCAGTATTTATAGCGAGCAATGACACACCTACGTAAGATATGGATTGAGCTGCACTGACTTAACTGCAGGTCCAGTTGCGTCACTGACATGTGGGCCAGACCCCTGTTGGGCCCATATGTCAGTGACCCAATGCACCTGCAGTTAAGTAACAGCTACGTGGGCATATTTGTTGGAGTAAATTACGGGGGAGCGAAGGGGTGGAAATATTGCTGGTCACAACGGACTGGACGAGCGTGGGGGGAGGAGAGTCATGCTTGCAGATTTTTTCACACGGGGTGGAGTGGTGGGACTGCCGGAGGGAGAAGGAGAGTTTGGCAGGCATATTGTTTCCACACATGGAGAGGAAAAGATTTGGAGACGAACGGGCTTCCTGCATGTATGGGGAACGGTGCATAATAAGTCATCTTGCATGTCGGGCTAGGTATAGTCTCAAGTCATTAAAAACATACACGCCCCACACATGTTCATATTTCAAGGTGCACTAAATTATTGCATGCGATGATTAATGCTGGCCATAATGGTGGTATCTTAGTTGGTATCATGCACACGGGAATAGCAAACATGCTGATGTGGCAAAGAATTAAAGAAGAGAGGGGGGTTAGAGTAACTAGTGTTCATGCATGCATTGGTAAACACATTTTTTGTGAAGAACGACAGCACTAGTTGAGTACTTTTGCAGACTTCAAAAACTATTCCACCGCCTCTACTATCTTGCTAAGAGTAGGTGAAATTTTTGAATCGAGCCCTTTAAACTAGAAGGGAGGTGGTACTCTAATAGTTAACCTTGTTGTGATGACAAGATAGGACATGGCACGCACCTGGACGGAGGAACTAGTCTGCATTGTGCATTTAAGTTTTGTCTGAAGTCAATGTACCTCTACTTTCACCAGACTTATAGAAAAATGTGTCAACATTCACAATGACAAATCAATTTTTTTACACTCATTATAAAACGTAGTTCTTATACTCATTATTATCAGTATTGTAGATATTGATATTTTTAGTATAAATTTGGTCGTGGGATTTCATTGATGCCTGTCAAAGCGTGGAGGAAGCGGAGCTTAGGGCTTGCATAGCCAGTCTCTACATAGGTATTTCTCTTCATAATCCTGTAATTTTAGAGACTGATTGCGCTTTTGTGGTAGCGTCTCTTGCATCGGGGGACTATGACAGGTTTGCTATGCGTGACATGGAGATGAAAGCGTTGAGCATCTCGAAGTTGATCAGCAATCTTCAATTGTCAAAGATTAGCCGTTCGGCCAATAAGGTGGCACACTTAATCGCTAAGTATAGCTTTGACAATAGATTAGATGGTATTCTTGTAAATAACGTATCGCCCTGTGTGGTGAATATTGTATCGAATGAGTGTACTGGTGTGGCTGGTTAATTAATATAAGGTGGTGTTCAAAAAAAAGTATAAATTTGGTCAAACACTTTGCAAACGGTTGATGGGAGTAAAAAGGACCAGAGGGAGTATCATGCATGCGGAGTAGGCAAAAAAATTGCTTGTCTAAAAAAAGGCAAAAAAATTGCTCATTTATAGCCGGTCGAAGTCTCAAAGGGCGCGACAGCGCGAGGGAGGCGAAGGTCGTGGGAGGCGCAACGTTTGACGGAATTAAGTGAAGTTACATCCATGCGCCGGAATGGCGTGCGAACAGGCAGAAGCTATACCGTCATGCCTACGATATGGGTCTAGTAGACATGACATCTAGTGGGTCCCGCATAGTTCTTGAGAACTCTTTGGGGGCTTGCAGCCGTTTATCCATCGGGCAAGCCAGCAACCCCACGCCGTTCGCATGCCCTACTCGTCCCCGTCTTCTACCTTACAACAGTTCGCTCCCAGTCGTCCCGTCCTTTCACATTAGTTTGCTCCCAGTTTTTTTTGCGGGGTACAACAGTTCAACTTCTCCTAACCCTCCTCCAAAATCCATGGCCTCCGAAATCTCCATGGTTGCTACTAAGTACCAGGTTAGAGCCATCACCGGCAATCAGTTCATCGTCATCTACACACATGGATCCGAGATGGTGAAAGCATGGCTTGCTCGCTTCCTACGCATGTTCAACAATTCAATGGGTGAGTGGGTCGCTGAGCTAGATGTTGAGTACACCACAGTCCTGGGACAAGAGAAGGATCTAAGGGACGAAGAGAGGAAGAAGCCCGCCGTGATCTAGGTTTGCATACATAACATTTTCTTGGTCTACCACATATGCCATGCCGAGTTGAGTGCCAGGATTTTAAGAACTTCCTCAAGGACAAAAGAGTGAAATTCGTTACTGTAGGCTTTAAGAACGACAGGGATGTCCTGCGTCGGATAGCTCTCGTTGTAGGCCAGCCCTTCGATCTCCAGAAGGCAAGCCTGGTGTCCTCCTCTCAACCTTCAATGCTGACCCTCGCAGCAGCCATGATTGATCCTTTGTACGCTAAACTGAAGAAACCTCATCACGAGTTTCATCATGCATGGGAGTCGAAGACATTAGATGAAGATCACATCCTGTATGCAGCAATGGATGCCTACCTTTGTTTAAATATCTACAAGGGTTGGATGAAGAAGCAGAGCCCAGTGTCCGGTTCAAGCAAAGAAGCGTCGGCGAAGAGGAAGAGGAAGAGGGACGAGGACGAAGTCGAGGACGTGGACTCGGACTCTGAGTAGGTGGCAGTGCTGTCGCTCATGCTGGTTCTACTGCAGTGTCAAGCGGACTAGTTGCTTAGTTTATTTTCAAGGGTGTGTTGTGCTGAGGCCCCAGCAGAACTATGTTTATGTTCTTTCTCGTTATTTGAACTCTTTAGTATGTACAGTAGTACTAGTACTATGTCTTACTACTGTTCTTCTTGCAGTTGGTACTACTGCTCGTATCTTCGTGTTCCTACTGTACTTAATACGTTCGTACTAGTAGTATAATTTGGGTCAGTCGATTTGTGAAAGAAGTTCGACGGAGCGAAGGAAGAAGACGGAAGAAGAGGTGGAAGAAGCCCTTCTAGCCATCCATGTTGCATCAAACGGCTCACATGAGTCGACTGACCCAAATTGCTCCTTCAGATTGCAGGATCCACGTGGCATTCAAGGTCTCGAAGGTAGATTCCGCGTCCGCACCCGGTTTGCAGGCTCGACGCGCGCGCGACCGGCTTCCGCCGCGATAGCCACCATGCGCGCCTCCTCCGCGCGGCCGGAGATGACAATGACACGGTAGTTCCTCCTTGCCGGCATGCTGGAGCACGCGCTCGTCCTCCTCTTCATACGCTGCGTGCATAGAGGCGGCTCCACCAGCTGCTCGCGTGCTTGGCAGCGCGGCGGCATCGCGAGGAGGAACTTCAGACGACATGAGCGGGCGAGCCTTCGGCTTCATGGCACAGGGATGGCGGCGACACGGTGGTGATGGGCGAGAAATTGTTGGCCGGAGCAGGCGGGCGCTGACATGCGCAACGGCGGCGGCGACATATTGATGAGTGCGCGTGTGGGAGCTTACTTTAGTTATATATATATAAGTTGGTCAAACTTAAAAGAAAACCGTACTAGTACACGTAAACATTAGACTTAGGCAGCGCTTTTATTAGTTAGTATCACAGCCACGATACGGAATCCTGTGCAAGCGCGTGAACCGCGGTCGCGCGGTCGATCGAACGGTGCGTCACCGTGTCGCGCTTGAAGGACATCCACCGAACCTTTTTGTGTGTGTGAAAACAATCCTTGAATATTACTCAACTTTTGTTTCTGTGAAAGTTCTTGACGCTGCAATATTTCCATATATTTGAATTTAGCTCCAGTTCGTGTTTATTTGGATTTGGACGTTTTAGGTGCACCCTAGTTTTTTTTAATACTGATTTTGTGTGTGTGACTGAGAGAGAATGTGTGTATGTGTCCATATGTGTGCTGTGGCGGAAGGGCAATGTGGAGACGGTGTGCGTGTGATACAGACATAGAGAGGTGTGAATGTGCAAATGATCATGCACGAGTGAGACATAGATAGATGTCGATATGTTGTGTATACATGAGAGAACAGTCTTCTAGTTTAGGGCCTGTTTAGTTCCAATAAGTCACCTGACTTATAAGTCAGGTGACTTAAAATCAGTGACTTATAAGTCACGTCTGTTTGGTTGTCATCTGATTTATAAGTCACCTGATCACACCTTCCCACCTTGTTTTTTCATGTAAAGGTGATGGGACCCACGTAAAAGGGGTGACTTATAAGTTTTAAGTTGGGGTGGAGCAACTTATGACTTATAAGTTGGGGTGACTTATAAGTTGGGTCCGTTTGGCAAAATAAGTCACTTTTCGCACTTTTCGACTTATAAGTTGGTGACTTATTTGGAACCAAACAAAGCCTTACTTGTGTGTGTGTGTGAGAGAGAGAGGGAGAGAGAGGAGCAATCCGTAACACAACAACCATCTCTCTCGATTCGTCCGTCCCTCGCACGGTCACATGCAACACATGCATCAACGCGCACATTTTGACACCCTCACCCGGCCCCTGCCCACCTCAAGGCCCGCACAATCTCTTCGTGAATACCCATTTCTCTCATTAGGTTTGTTTTCTCTCAATATCTGACACACACACACACACACACACACAGAGAGAGAGAGAGACACACGCAGCACAACACACACACACACTCCCCTGAGCACACAATTCATCCCCATCCAAGGTTATACGGCGACCACTCTCGCTTGTGCTTCTTTGCACCCCAACATGCACAACACCTCAATCTTCAAAGAGGGCATTGAGCAGACCGAAGACGGAGACCACACCGCGCTAGAGAATGCGGGGTCATTTGGAAGCAGGGTGATGTGATGACGGCTGACTAACTCCTCCCCCACCCTCTCTCTCTTGCACAAAATTACCAATCCCTCTCTCCCCCGCACAAAATTGTCAATCCCTCAACCCACGAGATCCTTCCCCTCTCATCCATGTTTTTCCAACTCTCTCATCAAACATGTTGTCTCTTCTCCTTCCACGTATACAGAATCCAGATGCACACGCATCTCATGTATATTACATGTATCCATCTTTCCCACAGACCTAACTTCTTCCTCTCTCTTTCTCTCTCTCTTTCTCTCTCTCTCTCTCGTTAGGTTTGTCTCCTACTCTCTCGTCCACATACATACAATCTTTCCCGCCCTATCTGCTCCATCATAAAAAGCTCTCTCTGCACGTTTCATTCACACATTGAGATATGTCAAAATGTTGCTTCTATAATGGCTGATGTAGAGTTATGGTTGTTTCTGTTGCATCCTACAAAGTAATAACTATGAAATGCATTTAGATTCTCATTTGACAGGGATTATGTGAGTTTGAGCATGTTGTGAACTACTATAGACCTTGTATACATCTTGGGATTCGACAATGATTGTAACTATTGAATTGTATAGACCATTACATTCAAAGTCAATAGCCTAATATATTTATTTCAAAATTTCAACAAATCATTAGTTCACTACAAACTAAGAAAACAAATGTGTACTCCCTCCGTTTTTATTTAAGTCCGCGTATTAGCATTGGTCAAAGTCAAGTTTTCTAAACTCTCAGAAAGCTTATAACAAAAAAATATTAACATATATAATAACAAATAAATACCATTAGATTCATTATTGAATGTACTTTCACATCATACATATTTGTTATGGTAAATGTTTATATTTTTCTATAAACTTGCTCAAACTTTAGGAAGTTTGACTTTGGTTAAACCTAATATGCAGAGTTTACTACTACTACTCGCTAGTTGCTTAGCCGAATCACTCAACACGCCACACGGGGAGTCCAGTGTAACAAAAATTTTAGGTCGGCAGGAAAATCTCCTGCGACCCTGATTCGAGCAGTGGGAAGTTACCATCATAGCCTTCGGAACAGGCCTACGAATGACGCTTGGTAGGGGGTTGTTTTCGTAACTTCAGGTTCACCCTACCCAGCCAACCCCACCCCGGCACCCAGAGTAGTACACCTGAATACTCCCCATTTTCTATCCCCACCGCAAAATAGACTTCTCCCTGGCACCGTAGCCTTCGTGCTCCTCCCCTTTACATCGGCGCACTCGTCCACCGCAGTGCATCTGCCTTATCGACGACCTCGTACGCCGCACTGGAGCCGGTCCACCATTGTCGTCGTACACGGAGCCTCTTCCCCGGCATCGTCTTCCACGGTCTCGGATCTGCTTCCCGGAAGCCGACGCCAAGCGCAGAAGTACCACCGTCGTGGACAATGAACTGACTCCCGTTGCCGACCATGACTCACAGAGGCCGCCACGACCATCGTTCTCCTCGTCGATTGGTAATGTGTGTATTAAATCACTTAGCAGTACATGTGCAGTTCCAATTTTGTTCATACCTACCCTTCAAATTTCCTGGGTGCTATTGTTCCCGTAAAAGTAATTGGTTATAGCCTCCATTGCCCAACAAAATATTAGCTTGTAATTGTGCATCGCTCCTGTATCGCGCTGTGCTTGGGTAGGTTTTTCATCTGCAACCAGTAGTGTGGCAAATGATGGAAAGGTTTTTAGAACTAGCAAGATGCCCATGCGTTGCACGCATCAAGATGCATTTGTATGAGTAGTTTATCTTGTGGGAGAAAAGGATGAACGAGGGAAGGCCTTATTTGCAAATCTGGAGAGGGGTATGGGTATCTTTTTGCAAAATTCCCATTTGTTTCCTTCCTATCTATCAGATATAAATCAGACGACCTATATTACAAGAAAAAAAGTATAGAGAAAAAAGTAGACAGTAAAGGAAGTAGAGATAAATATTAAATATAAAATATAAAATAAATATAGTAGTAGAGAAGAGAGTAGAGATACCATGTTGAGATTTTTAAAGCGTCGCGCATTGCGATTCCGTTGGAGATGCTCTAACATGGCAGACGAGTGCTTTAATGTTGCCCACAAGATGCACGAGTATTACTAGTAGTATATTTTTCTTGCCATGTTGATATTTTAAAACCACGAGTGCGAACATGCAGAGGAGCAATGAAGACCAAACACAAGATATTCGGGATATCTTCAAGGAGTGTGGCAAGTTAAAGAGGAGCCGCACCGAACCTGTAAAATGAGCTTTGGTAAGTAACACCCTTTCAATTACTTTCGTGTAGCCTCGTGTTCTTTGATGTGTATATGTTGTAGTTTCTGTTTCTCTTAAGCGTGGTGTTCTTCGATGTGTAATAAGAAGAGTCTTAATCGTCCTAATGCTTTCGTTTTTAGCTTGATGTAGGAAGTGGGTGTTCTCACCTTGTAGTCTGTTTTTATTTTTTTATTTCCTTTTGAATTCACTTCTCCGAGTTCTGTTTATCTGGCTTCTACTAAATGGATCTGGGTTGCTCTGAGTATTGATCTAAAAAAGAAGTAACTTCATGTCAGGATGCAGTTCCTGCGAGGAGGGAAGTATGGTCAACCTCGAGATCATGTTTCCAAAATGAGGCTAGATTACACACAAGGTGCCAGTTCCCTAATGATGCTGGATTAGACACAAGGTGCAAATTCCGAGATGATGCTGGATTACACACAAGCCAGGTGGAGTCGTCAGCTGTTCGTGTCCTCGTGGCATTAGTAAAGGCTGAAAGTAAGCATGCAGCAGCCCTTGAGAATGTAGCTGAGTTCCTGAAGAAGCGAAAAGAGCAATCAGATGCTCTCTTCACCCAAGCCAAAGAAGAGATGGAAGAAGCCAGAAATAAGCTAGCAGAGGCAGAGCAGGCTAGGCGTCTCCTGCTATCTAAAACTGTTGTCAATACAAAATTTCCTTCATAATAGCTAGGTTCAAATGTTTATCCAGTCAGCATTCCTGTTGTGATGTCCGTGCATCTACTGATGTGGCACAAAATGTATTTTTTCGGGTCATGTAATAACAGCAATTACTTTCCAAACAATAACAGACGAAGCATTGGACCTGGTATAGTTCACGCGCAAGCCCGACATTCCAGGTTCAACTTCCACATCAAACTCATGTTCACAGATATCTGCACATTCATACATAATGTCCACAACGATGATTCACTTTAAAGCCAAAAAATGTGAGGAGAGTTAGAAATAAAGAAAATCCTCTATTAGTTCCTGCTACCAGTGCGAGCACAACAAGTCAAGACCATGCGTAAATTAATTATATTTTAGCCATTTTTGTGTTCTAAAATGCCTGCTGGCTCGCGGAAGGACGTGTTGCCGGCACACGCGCGGATTCAATGAAGGCAGGCGGGGCAGTCTTAAGCTGGTTGCATGCGGCGAGGAGGCGTGCTCAGCCAGGCCTACAGCGAGTGCGTCCCTCTTGGCCGGCGCGCCGGTTCAATGCCTGTGCTATGAGAGGTCGCGTCCGTGTCAGAGCAATTACGCTGCGAGGAGGCGTGCTCAGCTGACTATTCCTACAAAGGTGCTCCACCACGTACCCGGTACCCGCGAATGCAGCAATCGCGCACCTAGGGTTTTAGGGTTTATTTGTTAATGTCGCCTTTACGTAACACTCATGTGTGCGAGACAGCGAGAGGCCGATTGCGTGCGTGCGCCTCTTCTCTTCGTATATGTACTCCACCGTTTGTTTGGTGTCCAAAAAATTATAATAACTACTAGCAATGTGCCAATGCGTTGCCACACGATCAAAGTAGATTAATACATATTCACCGATTTGGTAGAAAAAAAGTCTAGTTTTGAAATATGTATATCACTAAAAATATGTTATGTTTCACTCAAAATATATTCCTTTGGCGGTTTTGATGACATAAGGGAGGAATGTTGTTGGTTTCAAGATTCGAGAAGTGGTATATGTCTAATTTCTACTCTTACTAGCAAGATGCCCGTGCGTTGCACGGAACATCAAGATCTTGTGGGAGAAAAGGATGAATGAGGGAAGGCCTTATCTGCAAATGTGGTGAAGAGTGCGGGTAAATTGCCATATTTTCCTTCCTATCTGTCATATATAAATCGGACAACCTACATTACAGGATGGCAGGCCCACCATCATCACCAACTCTATTTTTTATACCTACTCTTATAAAAAGCATTGTCGGTGATGATCGTGTGCCTGCCATCCTGCAATATAGGCCGTCCGATCTATATCTGACGGATAGGAAGGAAACTATGGCAATTTTGCAAAAAGATACCCACACCCCTCTCCACATTTACAAATAAGGCCTTCCCTCGTTCATCCTTTTCCCCCACAAGATAAACTACTCATACAAATGTTGGGGAACGTAGTAATTTCAAAATTTTCCTACGCACACGCAAGATCATAGTGATGCACAACAACGAGAGAGGAGAGTGTTGTCTACGTACCCTCGTAGACCGAAAGCAGAAGCGTTAGCACAACGCGGTTGAAGTAGTCGTACGTCTTCACAGCCCGACCGATCAAGCACCGAAATTACGGCACCTCCAAGTTCTAGCACACGTTCAGCTCGATGACGATCCTCGGACTCCGATCCAGCAGAATGTCGGGGAAGAGTTCCGTCAGCATGACGGCGTGGTGACGATCTTGATGTTCTGCCGTCGCAGGGCTTCGCCTAAGCACCGCTACAATATTATCGAGGATTATGGAGGAAGGAGGCACCGCACACGGCTAAGAGATCAATGATCAATTGCTGTGTCTCTGGGGTGCCCCCTTGCCCCTGTATATAAAGGAGCAAGGGGGAGGAGGTGCGGCCAGGCAAGGCGCGTGCCAGGAGGAGTCCTACTCCCACCGGGAGTAGGACTCCCCCCTTTCCATGTTGGACTAGGACTTGGGGGGGAAGGAGAGAAAGAGGGGAAAGGAAAGGGGGCGCCGCCCCCCTCCTTGTACAATTCAGACTTGGGGGGGAGGGGCGCGCAGATGCCCCTTGGCCTCCTCTCTACTCCCTCCACTAGGCCCATTAAGGCCCATTAGGTTACCGGGGGGTTCCGGTAACCTCCCGGTACTCCGGTAAAATGCCGATTTCACCCGGAACACTTCCGATGTCCAAACATAGGCTTCCAATCTATCAATCTTTATGTATCAGCCATTTCGAGACTCCTCATCATGTCCGTGATCACATCTGGGACTCCAAACAACCTTCGGTACATCAAAACATATAAACTCATAATGAAACTGTCATCGTAACATTAAGCGTGCGGACCCTATGGGTTTGAGAACAATGTAGACATGACCGAGACACGTCTCTGGTCAATAACCAATAGCGGAACCTGGATGCTCATATTGGCTCCTACATATTCTACGAAGATCTTTATCGGTCAGACCGCATAACAACATATGTTGTTCCCTTTGTCATCGGTATGTTACTTGCCCGAGATTCGATTGTCGGTATCTTAATACCTAGTTCAATCTCGTTACCGGCAAGTCTCTTTACTCGTTCTGTAATACATCATCCCGCAACCAACTCATTAGTTGCAATGCTTGCAAGGCTTAGGTGATGTGCATTACCGAGAGGGCCCAGAGATACCTCTCTGACAATCGGAGTGACAAATCCTAATCTCGAAATACGCCAACCCAACAAGTACCTTCGGAGACACCTGTAGAGCACCTTTATAATCACCCAGTTACGTTGTCACGTTTTGTAGCACACAAAGTGTTCCTCCGGTAAACGGAAGTTGCATAATCTCATAGTCATAGGAACATGTATAAGTCATGAATAAAGCAATAGCAACAAACTAAACGATCAACTGCTAAGCTAACGGAATGGGTCAAGTCAATCACATCATTCTCCTAATGATGTGATCCTGTTAATCAAATGACAACTCATGTCTATGGTTAGGAAACATAACCATCTTTGATCAACAAGCTAGTCAAGTAGAGGCATACTAGTGACACTCTGTTTGTCTATGTATTCACACATGTATTATGTTTCCGGTTAATACAATTATAGCATGAATAATAAACATTTATTATGATATAAGGAACTAAATAATAACTTTATTATTGCCTCTAGGGCATATTTCCTTCAGTCTCCCACTTGCACTAGAGTCAATAATCTAGTTCACATCGCCATGTGATTTAACATCAATAGTTGACATCACCATGTGAATAACACCCATAGTTCACATCATCATGTGACCAACACCCAAAGGGTTTACTAGAGTCAATAATCTAGTTCACATCGCTATGTGATTAATACCCAAAGAGTACTAAGGTGTGATCATGTTTTGCTTGTGAGGGAATTTTAGTCAACGGGTCTGCCACATTCAGATCCGTACGTATTTTGCAAATTTCTATGTTAACAATGCTCTGCACGGAGCTACTCTAGCTGATTGCTCCCACTTTCAATATGTATCTAGATTGAAACTTAGAGTCATCTGGATCAGTGTCAAAACTTGCACCGACGTAACCCTTTACGACGCACTTTTTTTCACCTCCATAATCGAGAAACGTATCCTTATTCCACTAAGGATAATTTTGACCAATGTCCAGTGATCTACTCCTAGATCACTATTGTACTCCCTTGCCAAACTCAGGGTAGGGTATACAATAGGTCTGGTACACAGCATGGCATACTTTATAGAACCTATGGCTGAGGCATAGGGAATGACTTTTATTCTCTCTCTATCTTCTGCCGTGGTCGGGTTTTGAGTCTTACTCAACTTCACACCTTGTAACACAGGCAAGAACTCCTTTTTGATTGTTCCATTTTGAACTACTTCAAAATCTTGTCAAGATATGTACTCATTGAAAAACTTATCAAGCGTCTTGATCTATCTTTATAGATCTTGATGCTCAATGTAAGTAGCTTCACTAAGGTCTTTCTTTGAAAAAAACTCCTTTCAAACATTCCTTTATGCTTTGCAGAATAATTCTACATCATCTCCGATCAACAATATGTCATACATATACTTATCAGAAATGTTATAGTGCTCCCACCCACTTTCCTGTAAATACAGGCTTCACCGCAAGTCTGTATAAACTATATGCTTTGATCAACTTATCAAAGTGTATATTCCAACTCCGAGATGTTTGCACCAGTCCATAGATGGATCGCTGGAGCTTGCATATTTTGTTAGTACCTTTAGGATTGACAAAACCTTCTGGTTGCATCATATACAACTCTTCTTTAATAAATCCATTAAGGAATGCAGTTTTGTTTATCCATTTGCTAGATTTCATAAAATGCGGCAATTTCTAACATGATTCGGACAGACTTAAGCATAGATACGAGTGAGAAAATCTCATCGTAGTCAACACCTTGAACTTGTCGAAAACCTTTTTGCGACAATTCTAGCTTTGTATATAGTAACACTACTATCAGCGTCCGTCTTCCTCTTGAAGATCCATTTATTTTCTATGGCTTGCTGATCATCGGGAAAGTCAACCAAAGTCCACACTTTGTTCTCATAAATGGATCCCATCTCAGATTTTATGGCCTCGAGGCATTTCGCGGAATCTGGGCTCATCATCGCTTCCTCATAGTTCGTAGGCTCGTCATGGTCAAGTAACATGACCTCCAGAACAAGATTATCGTACCACTCTGGTGCGGATCTCACTCTGGTTTACCTACGAGGTTCGGTAGTAACTTGATCTGAAGTTACATGATCATCATCATTAGCTTCCTCACTAATTGGTGTAGTAGTCACAGGAACATATTTCTGTGATGAACTACTTTCCAATAAGGGAGAAGGTACAATTACCTTATCAAGTTCCACTTTCCTCCCACTCACTTCTTTCGAGAGAAACTCCTTCTCTAGAAAGGATCCATTCAAAGCAACAAATAACTTGCCTTCGGATCTGTGATAGAAGGTGTACCCAACATTTTCTTTTGGGTATCCTATGAAGACGCACTTCTCCGATTTGGGTTTGAGCTTATCAAGTTGAAACTTTTTCACATAAGCATTGCAACCTCAAACTTTAAGAAACGACGGCTTAGGTTTCTTGCCAAACCATAGTTCATACGGTGTCGTCTCAACGGATTTAGATGGCTCCCTATTTAACGTGAATGCAGCTATCTCTATTGCATAACCCCAAAACGATAGTGGTAGATCGGTAAGAGACATCATAGATCGCATCATATCTAATAAAGTACGGTTATGACATTCGGACACACCATTACACTATGGTGTTCCAGGTGGCGTGAGTAGTGAAACTATTTCACATTGTTTTTAACTGAAGGCCAAACTCATAACTCATATATTTTACTTCTGCGATCATATCGTAGAAACTTTTATTTTTGTTATGATGATTCTCCACTTCACTCTGAAATTCTTTGAACTTTTCAAATGTTTCAGACTTGTGTTTCATCAAGTAGATATACTCATATCAGCTCAAATCATCTGTGAAGATCGGAAAATAATGATACCTGCCGCAAGCCTCAATATTCATCGGACCACATACATCAGTATGTATGATTTCCAACAAATCTTTTGCTCGCTCCATTGTTCTGGAGAACGGAGTCTTAGTCATCTTGCCCATGAGGCATGGTTCGCAAGCATCAACTGATTCATAATCAAGTGATTCCAAAAGCCCATCAGCATGGATTTTCTTCATGCGCTTTACACCAATATAACCTAAACGGCAGTGCCACAAATAAGTTGCACTATCATTATTAACTTTGCATCTTTTGGCTTCAACATTATGAAAATGTGTATCACCACGATCGAGATCCAACAAACCATTTTCATTGGGTGTATGACCATAGAAGGTTTTATTCATGTAAACAGAACAACAATTATTCTCTAACTTACATGAATAACCGTATTGCAATAAACATGATCCAATCATATTCATGCTCAACACAAACACTAAATAACATTTATTTTAGGTTTAACACTAATCCCTAAAGTATAGGGAGTGTGCAATGATAATCATATCAATCTTGGAACCATTTCCAATACACATCGTCACTTCACCCTTAACTAGTCTCTGTTCATTCTGCAACTCCTGTTTCGAGTTACTATTCTTAGCAACTGAACTAGTATCAAATACTGAGGGGTTGCTATTAACACTAGTAAAGTACACATCAATAACATGTATATCAAATATACCTATGTTCACTTTGCCATCCTTCTTATCCACCAATTACTTGGGGTAGTTCCGCTTCCAATGACCAGTCCCTTTGCAGTAGAAGCACTCAGTTTCAGGCTTAGGTCAAGACTTTGGTTTTTTTCACTTGAGCAACAACTTGTTTGCTATTCTTCTTGAAGTTCCCCTTTCTTCCCTTTGTCCCTTTACTTGAAACTAGTGGTCTTTGTCAACCATCAACACTTGATGTTTTTCTTGATTTCTACCTTCGTCGATTTCAGCATCACGAAGAGCTTGGGAATTGTTTCTGTTATCCCTTGCATATTATAGTTCATCATGAAGTTCTACTAACTTGGTTATGGTGACTAGAGAATTCTGTCAATCACTATCTTATCTAGAAGATCAACTCCCACTTGATTCAAGTGATTGTAGTACCCAGACAATCTGAGCACATGCTCACTGCTTTGAGCTATTCTCCTCCATCTTTTAGCTATAGAACTTGTTGGAGACTTCATATCTCTCAACTCGGGTATTTGCTTGAAATATTAACTTCAACTCCTGGATCATCTCATATGGTCCATGACGTTCAAAACGTCTTTGAAGTCCCGATTCTAAGACGTTAAGCATGGTGCACTAAACTATCAAGTAGTCATCATATTGAGCTAGCCAAACGTTCATAACGTCTGCATCTACTCCTGCAATAGGTATGTCACCTAGCGGTGCATCAAGGACATAATTCTTCTGTGCAGCAATGAGGATAATCCTCAGATCACGGATCCAATCCGCATCATTGCTACTAACATTTTTCAACTTAGTTTTCTCTAGGAACATATAAAAATTGAACGGGTAGCAACATCACGAGCTATTGATCTACAACATAGATATGCTAATACTACCAGGACTAAGTTCATGATAAATTAAAGTTCAATTAATCATATTACTTAAGAACTCCCACTTAGACAGACATCCCTCTAATCTACTAAGTGATCACGTGATCCATATCAACTAAACCATGTCCGATCATCATGTGAGATGGAGTACTTTCAATGGTGAACATCACTATGTTGATCATATCTACTATATGATTCACGCTCGACCTTTCGGTCTCCGTGTTCTGAGGCCATATCTGTTATATGCTAGGCTCGTCAAGTTTAACCTGAGTATTCCGCGTGTGCAACTGTTTTGCACCCGTTGTATTTGAATGTAGAGCCTATCACACCCGATCATCACGTGGTGTCTCAGCACGAAGAACTTTCGCAACGGTGCATACTCAGGGAGAACACTTGTACCTTGATAATTAGTGAGAGATCATCTTATAAAGCTACCGTCGAACTAAGCAAAATAAGATGTATAAAAGATAAACATCACATGCAATCAAAATATGTGACGTGATATGGCCATCATCATCTTGTATTTGTGATCTCCATCTCCGAAGTACCGTCATGATCACCATCGTCACCGGCGCGACACCTTGATCTCCATCATAGCATCATTGTCGTCTCGCCAATCTTATGCTTCCACGACTATCGCTACTGCTTAGTGATAAAGTAAAGCATTACAGCGCGATTGCATTGCATACAATAAAGCGACAACCATATGGCTCCTGCCAGTTGCCGATAACTCGGTTACAAAACATGATCATCTCATACAATAAAATTTAGCATCATGTCTTGACCATATCACATCACAACATGCCCTGCAAAAACAAGTTAGACGTCCTCTACTTTGTTGTTGCAAATTTTACGTGGCTGTTATGGGCTTAGCAAGAACCGTTCTTACCTACGCATCAAAACCACAACTATAGTTTGTCAAGTTGGTGCTGTTTTAACCTTCGCAAGGACCAGGCGTAGACACACCCGGTTCAACTAAAGTTGGAGAAACTGACACCCGCCAGCCACCTATGTGCAAAGCACGTCGATAGAACCAGTCTCGCGTAAGCGTACGCGTAATGTCGGTCTGGGCCGCTTCATCCAACAATACCGCCGAACCAAAGTATGACATGCTGGTAAGCAGTATGACTTATATCGCCCACAACTCACTTGTGTTCTACTCATGCATATGACATCTACGCATAAAACTTGGCTCAGATGCCACTGTTGGGGAACGTAGTAATTTCAAAATTTTCCTACGCACACGCAAGATCATGGTGATGCACAGCAACGAGAGAGGAGAGCGTTGTCTACGTACCCTCGTAGACCGAAAGCAGAAGCATTAGCACAACGCGGTTGATGTAGTCGTACGTCTTCACGGCCCGACCGATCAAGCACCGAAACTACGGCACCTCTGAGTTCTAGCACACGTTCAGCTCGATGACGATCCCCAGACTCCGATCCAGCAGAATGTCGGGGAAGAGTTCCGTCAGCACGACGGCGTGGTAACGATCTTGATGTTCTACCGTCGCAGGGCTTCGCCTAAGCACTGCTACAATATTATCGAGGATTATGGAGGAAGGGGGCACCGCACACGGCTAAGAGATCAATGATCAATTGTTGTGTCTCTAGGGTGCCCCCTTGCCCCCGTATATAAAGGAGCAAAGGGGAGGAGGTGCGGCCAGGCAAGGGGCGTTCCAGGAGGAGTCCTACTCCCACCGGGAGTAGGACTCCCCCCCTTTCCATGTTGGACTAGGACTTGGGGGGAGGAGAGAAAGAGGGGAAAGGAAAGGGGGGGCGTCGCCCCCCTCCTTTTCCAATTCGGACTTGGGGGGGAGGGGCGCGCGGCTGCCCCTTGGCCTCCTCTCTACTTCCTCCACTAGGCCCATTAAGGCCCATTAGGTTACCGAGGGGTTCCGGTAACCTCCCGGTACTCCGGTAAAATGCCGATTTCACCCGAAACACTTCCGATGTCCAAACATAGGCTTCCAATATATCAATCTTTATGTCTCGACCATTTCGAGACTCCTCGTCATGTCCGTGATCACATCCGGGACTCCGAACAACCTTCGGTACATCAAAACATATAAACTCATAATGAAACTGTCATCGTAACGTTAAACGTGCGGACCCTACGGGTTCGAGAACAATGTAGACATGACCGAGACACGTCTCTGGTCAATAACCAATAGCGGAACTTGGATGCTCATATTGGCTCCTACATATTCTACGAAGATCTTTATCGGTCAGACTGCATAACAACATACGTTGTTCCCTTTGTCATCGGTATGTTACTTGCCCGAGATTCGATCGTCGGTATCTTAATACCTAGTTCAATCTCGTTACCGGCAAGTCTCTTTACTCGTTCTGTAATACATCATCCCGCAACTAACTCATTAGTTGCAATTCTTGCAAGGCTTAGGTGATGTGCATTACCGAGAGGGCCCAAAGATACCTCTCTGACAATCGGAGTGACAAATCCTAATCTCGAAATACGCCAACCCAACAAGTACCTTCGGAGACACCTGTAGAGCACCTTTATAATCACCCAGTTACGTTGTGACGTTTGGTAGCACACAAAGTGTTCCTCCGATAAACGGGAGTTGCATAATCTCATAGTCATAGGAACATGTATAAGTCATGAAGAAAACAATAGCAACAAACTAAACGATCAAGTGCTAAGCTAACGGAATGGGTCAAGTCAATCACATCATTCTCCTAATGATGTGATCCCGTTAATCAAATGACAACTCATGTCTATGGTTAGGAAACATAACCATCTTTGATCAACGAGCTAGTCAAGTAGAGGCATACTAGTGACACTCTGTTTGTCTATGTATTCACACATGTATTATGTTTCCGGTTAATACAATTATAGCATGAATAATAAACATTTATCATGATATAAGGAAATAAATAATAACTTTATTATTGCCTCTAGGGCATATTTCCTTCAAAAAATGCAGCTTGATGTTCCGTGCAACGCATGGGCATCTTGCTAGTTGTTGCAAAAAGCCCATGTGTGTGTGAGAGAGAGGGAGAGTGGAGGAGGACGGAGTGCATGTGTGACAAAGACACAAGGAGTGTGTGCGCGACAGGTATCGGCTTAAAATGAGGCGATAGTGTGTGTGTGCATGATCGAGAGGGCGTGTCTCAAGAAGGGAAGAAAAATCTACATAGATACAAGGAGCGGGAGAGAGACATGTATGCGATGGTGGAAGCACGAGTGTGCGGGTCTATAAACCTATCTAGAGGCTAGCTAGTCGATAAATTTTTGTGAGAGAAATACGAGTCGGGGTGCGAAAGTGAGAGTTTTGTGTCTGAGAGAGAGAGATGGTAGTCGGGAAGGGGAGTGGAAGCAGGAGTTGTGTGTGTGTCTGTGAGAGAGAGAGGAGAAGGTAGTGAGGGTTGTCTGATCGGTAAACAAATGAATAATGTCAGTCTGGGATGGAGACAAAAAGGAGACCGCAACAAATGTTGTGTCTACAGGAGAGAGAGAGAGAGAGTAATTTTAGTGGTATGAGTCATATGTAGAGACATATAGGGTGTGAGAGAGAAAGACAAAGTGAAATACGAATGGAGACTGTGTGTGTGGCGGTGAAAAAGAAAGCTTAGGTACTGAGTGATACCAGAGAGCAGTAGAGACGTGGGAGATAATGAAAACCGTGTAACGTATAATGATAGGGATTGTGTGACACTTCCCAAGGGAGACATCGAGAGACCATGTTTGCGAGGATAGGAGAAACATGAAGTGAGCGTGCGGGTGAGCTGGAGAAAAGAGAGTGATAGCTACCTGAAGGAGCATGCATGCGAGAGAGATGGGCGTGAAAGGAGTGAACAAAAAAGGGATTCAAATACTTGAATTCGAGATGATGATACATGTAATCCATACTCGAACCAAAATTGATCTATCAAACATGCATACTCATATGAATTCACGCACATCTATGTTATTTAATATGTAGATATTACTGATTCATACATTTAGTAGAACATAATTTGGTTAATTTTTTTCGAATTCAACCTTAAATTTTGAGATCGTTGTATTTGTAAATCATATTATACATATAAAGGAGCAGAATTCTTTGTTGTGCTTTTGAAAGTATATATAAAAATTGATGTATATAGAATGTAATTCCAATTAAAAATGGATCCCGCCCAAAAAATAGAATACAAAAGGGATTCGAATTGAGTTGGCATGGTAAACGTGCACTCTGCAAAATTTGAACGAAGCGGGGAAAGCTGCAGTAACCGCCCGAAACAAAAATCTGCGAGATGGAAATCACTACTACCTATCCCTGCCACGCGAAGCCTATCTGCTGGATTTCTATAGGTTTCAATAGGGGTAGGTTTGTAATTTCACCCAAACGTGACGTAACCGCCTCTCACCCGGATTCATACACGATGGGCGCCAAAACACAGTGTGTCCTCGGCCGAAATCGACTCCCTCCCCGATTCATATTCATACACGGTGGGCGCCAAAAACAAACTCTCGTCGGCAAATATTCGGTGTATGCGAGATTACCGTCCTATCCCCAACCGACTAATGTTGCTGTGATGTAGTAGAAATTTGAAACGGGGGCTAAGTTTGTAAATTTCCTCGCATTTGAGACAAGCGTGCCCTGAATACATGGTTCCCCCCTTCCTCTCTACCTCCCTTTTCCCCATTCGTACTCCGTGGGCGCCAAAACACCCTCTCCACCCCACCCTCCTCCGTCTGCCGCTGTCCGCCACCCCATCCACCGCCGTCCTCCTCCACCATGCCGGAGCTGATACCCCGACGCCACCGTCCATTACAAGAGATCGACCTCTCTCATCCACGGCTTCGGACTGGGATCCTTGCATCCCGTCCTCTCGCTTCATCCCCGCCGTCGTCCACCTTGCCGGCGCCGCTCCTACGACCGTCTCGTCCACCGTGCCCCGCCGCCACCGTCTACCCTCCTAGATCTGCTTCCATGCCGCCGACAGCCATCGCTACCGCAACACCGTCAAATTCTCAGCAGATGCGTACATGGCGCCACACCA
This sequence comes from Triticum urartu, assembly GCF_003073215.2. Lineage (NCBI taxonomy): Eukaryota > Viridiplantae > Streptophyta > Magnoliopsida > Poales > Poaceae > Triticum > Triticum urartu. The sequence continues at coordinate 59,869,250 of NC_053023.1, read as the reverse complement.
GAGGCGGTACTCTTTCGTATCTGCTCAACTTATTTATCACAGCAAGAAAATAGATCACCACTTCTTTACTCTGATTTCTTGTCTTGGTTGCGAAGTTGCCTTTGTCTGGTTTGCACCTTCAGATCCGCCATGGCACGCTCAACACTATACTCCCAATGCTTATGGTTTTCCCCTTTTATATTCCACACTAGTTAAATCGCAGTAGACTAAATTTCAAAATTGGGTCAGTCGATTTTTCAGAGCTCGCCGAAGTTCGCCGGTGTGATCGAAGGGGCTCGGGTGGTTGTGGGGCCTCGCCAAATGAAGAAAACTCGACGCGGGTGGGGGTTGGGGTGGGGGTGGGGGCTGGGGGTGGCAGAGGAACAAAGGCGGTGGGGGCCGGTGGTCCGGTCGGCGGCCCATGCGGTGTTCCGTATGGGAAGAATCAGAGACGAGGAAGAAGAAGGGCTAGGAGACGTAGGATCTTCATCCAACCGCCTGAAATGGTCGAGAGATAGCTGGGAGTAGCATTCTTAATGCGCTCTGGTTCATCATGTGTGGGCACTGCGCAACCAACATTTTATTATCCAAAATCTGCTTGCTCTTCTTTACCATGTTCCTCTTCCGTTCTTCTTTAATATGTACTCTCTCCGTTCCTAAATACAAGTCTTTGTATAGATTCCACCATGGACTACATATGGAGCAAAATGAGTGAATCTACACTCTAAAATGTATCTGGATACATCTGTATGTGATCCATAGTGGAAATCTCTACCAGGACTTATATTTTGGAACTAAGGGAGTATGATAGTAGTACAGTATATTCCTTGTACTGAAGATGAGCAGGGACATTTGCGGTGTAGAGGTCTATACGGTCGGTTGTGATGGACACTTTGAGCCTCTTTGATTCGTAGGATCTTGTAAACATAGGAATAGGATTTGTAGTGGCCTGCCCACTTGAATCCTATAAGAATAGCAAGGAAATGCGGGGAGCTGTGTCGCCTTTGAGAGTTACACTGATATTAACAGTACCGCACCTTCACTTGAAGAGAGCTGGTATCCGAAGCCTTTCTAGCCGTACCGGCAATACTAGCACATATATTCCAGCAAGTTCCACTTGGCTGATTTTACTCTAATGCTTAAGGTTTTCCCGTTATATCCACACTATGATCTGTGTAGCTGCTTTGTGTCGCACTAGCAGCAGTCCACTCTTGAAGCTAAACACTGCAATGACTTACAAAATTGGCACCAAGGCATTGAGTGCCATTCTGGATGCAATGAAACTCATACGCTCCCCACCTGTTGATTCTTGTTCAGAATATGATCCTAATGACTATTCTAACCTCGAGGAGTCAAAGGCAGATGGCCTGTCCTGTTCACCCATCAAGGTGCCTGTTCTACTTTGGCAATGTTTTATTGATTGCGGGTATCTTGCATATGTTGTCTTGCATTTCTTCTACTTTGTTGCACCGCCATCTGCTTTCTTTACTCATCATATATGTCGAGATGCCATGCCCATCCATTATCAATACATATTCCATCTGTCATCATATCATGTTTTCCCACTCAAATGTTGTTCTTGTGCATCAGACATCAAAAAGGAAGAGGGTGATTGCCGAACCTGAAGGAGCACCAGCAAAGTCCTTGAAAAACGTGATGGTGCCGGAGAAATCAGACAGCACCCCACTTATATTGGCTGTACAACCAGTGACACAAAATGTAGGACCGGCTCCAGCAGATTGTACCCATACTTCACTAGCCACACCACTAGCCCCACCACACAGGACCTGCACTCCAGCAAAAGGTATACCGATTTCATTTGCCATAGCACCAGCTATACCACAGAAAAATCCCACTCTAGCAAAAAGTACAGCAAGTCCACCGGCCGAAGACCTATCCCAACTGCAGAGACGGCCAATTCCTGCAGATTGGAACCCCATTCCATTTATTCCCTGTTTAAAAGACAATGCTTTCAATGTTGTTAGGGACTACGTGCATATATTCCCATCATGGGAAGATTATTGTGAAGACAAACACCATTTTCACATCTTCCTGTCCAACTTACGTGTAGGTGCTATTATTCATGGTTATTATTTTCCTGTTTTCTGCTGATTGAACACATCAATGATTTACATTACATTGTTGTAACTAGGCGAGGGTCAATCTGGATAGTCATGATGAGCAAAGCTTGCTTGTGCTTTTTAAGGAAGCATTGCAGCAGTATCGGTGTTACCTGAGGAAATCATACGTTGATGGCAAGTCTATAAACGAATTTCCGATGAAGTCTCATGTGCTAAATTTAGAAGACATTGAATGGAAAAACCTTGTTATGCACTGGTCTTGTTCCCAGAATGAGGTATTGTCTATGAAATCAAATGACAATTTGAACTTCTACTTTTCCGCATGTGCCTTATGGATCTTTTTTGCAGGAAATCTGCTTGAAGAAGAATTCCGGTTTGACAAGAACGACAAGATATCGCAAATATGTTGCATGCTGCTTTGCTCTTGTTAGTACCTGTTGTCCTGTATCACTGTACTTGCATACATACCTGGTTCATTATGTGACGGCAGTATGCATGATAGCTTGCTTATCAATTTTTGCTCCAAATTACCTGATCTGTATGAATGGTTACATTAGTGTAGAATATATCCAATGCCAATGTTTTTTTAGCTCTGGATTGTTCTTGTAAGTACATGCTGTCCTTTATCAGTGTACTTATAATGACAGGTAGTTGTTCATGTACCATCACTCTGCAGCTTATTTTCCTTTGCCCTCCATTTTCTACACATCAGATCTATATTTACACTTACCATAAGGTTGGTACTGAAGAAGTTTAGCTGTGCATTGCTCTTGGTTGTACCTTTTGCCTGTATCGCTGCACTTACATTTATAGCTACTTGGTTATGTAGCATCACTCTTCATCTTATCTTAAATATTCTCCATTTTTTCGTATATTATCACATGTATATTTACTCTTAACAAGATGTAGAATAAAGGTAATGCTTTTGAAGAAGATTATGTGGTAAACTTCTTGAATTGCCCCCCCCCATCAGCATGGACAAGGCCTTTATAGAGCATGTCTTCACCAATAATGTAAGTTTGTCCATCTCAAGCCTTCAAACTTTGTTGTATATATTTCGTTAGGCATGACTGCAACAGCTGTTTATTTTTGGTGTTTGCATCAAATTGCTTGTTTAAAGTTTATTATGTAGTTCTGATAACCCACAAGTATAGGGGATCGCAATGGCTTTCGAGGGTAGAGTATTCAACCCAAATTTATTGATTCGACACAAGGGGAGCTAAAGAATATTCTCAAGTATAAGCAGCTGAGTTGTCAATTCAACCACACCTAGAAACTTAGTATCTGCAACAAAGTGTTTAGTAGCAAAGTAATATGATAGTGGTGGTAGCGGCAACAAAAGTAAAGACCGCAAAAGTAATGTTTTTGGTATTTTGTAGTGATTGTAACAGTAGCAGCGGGAAAGTAAATAAGCGAGAACCAGTATATGGAAAACTCGTAGGCACCGGATCAGTGATGGATAATTATGCCGGATGTGGTTCATCATGTAACATTTATAACATAGGGTGACACAGAACTAGCTCCAATTCATCAATGTAATGTAGGCATGTATTCCGTATATAGTCATACGTGCTTATGGAAAAGAACTTGCATGGCATATTTTGTCCTACCCTCCCGTGGCAGCGGGGTCCTATTGGAAACTAAGTGATATTAAGGCCTCCTTTTAATAGAGAACCAGAACAAAGCATTAGCACATAGTGAATATATGAACTCCTCAAACTATGGTCATCACCGGGAGTGGTCCCGATTATTGTCACTTCGGGGTTGCCGGATCATAACACATAGTAGGTGACTATAGACTTGCAAGATAGGATCAAGAACTCACATATATTCATGAAAACATAATAGGTTCAGATCTGAAATCATGGCACTCGGGCCCTGGTGACAAGAATTAAGCATAGCAAAGTCATGGCAACATCAATCTCAGAACATAATGGATACTAGGGATCAAACCCTAACAAAACTAACTTGATTACATGATAAATCTCATCCAACCCATCACCGTCCAGCAAGCCTACGATGCAATTACTCACGCACGGCGGTGAGCATCATGAAATTGGTGATGGAGGATGGTTGATGATGACGACGGCGATGAATCCCCCTCTCCGAAGCCCCGAGCGGACTCCAGATTAGCCCTCCCGAGAGGTTTTAGGGCTTGGCGGCGGCTCCGTATCGTAAAACGCAATGATTTATTCTCTCTGATTTTTTCTCTCCGAAATAAAATATATAGAGTTGGAGTTGGCATCGGAGGGTTTCCAGGGGGCCCACGAGGTAGGGGGCGCGCCCTAGGGGGGCGCCCCCCACCCTCGTGAGAAGGGTGTGGGCCCCCTGGTCTTCATCTTTGGCGAGGATTTTTTATTGTTTTTTCTAAGATGTTCCGTGAAGTTTCAGGTCATTCCGAGAATATTTGTTTTCTGCACATAAAACAACACCATGGTAATTCTGTTGAAAACAGCGTCAGTCCGGGTTAGTTCCATTCAAATCATACAAGTTAGAGTCCAAAACAAGGGCAAAAGTGTTTGGAAAAGTAGATACGACGGAGATGTATCAACTCCCCCAAGCTTAAACCCTTGCTTGTCCTCAAGCAATTCAGTTGAGAAACTGAAAGAAAGAAAGAAAAACTTTTACAAACTATGTTTGCTCTTGTTGTTGTAACTATGTCAAGCCAGTATCCAAGTTTTCAGCATAGATCATAACTAACCACATTTGCAATAATTCTCAGGTCTCATCATTACTCATATCAATAGCATAATCAACTAGCAAGTCATAATAATAAATCTCGGATGACAACACTTTATCAAAACAATCATAATATGGTATAACAAGATGGTATCTCGCTAGCCCTTTCTGAGACCGCAAAACATAAATGCAGAGCACCTTTAAAGATCAAGGAATGACTGGACATTGTAATTCATGGTAAAAGAGATCCAATCATAGTCATGCCCAATATAAATTAACAGTGATGAATGCAAATGACGGTTGTGCTCTCCAGCTAGTGCTTTTTAATAAGAGCGTGATGACTCAACATAAAAGTAAATGGATAGGCCCTTCGCAGAGGGAAGCAGGGATTTGTAGAGGTGCCAGAGCTCGGTTTTGAAATAGAGATAATTTGTATTTTGAGCAGTATACTTTCATTGTCAACGTAACAACTAAGAGATGGCGATATCTTCCATGCTAAACACATTATAGGCGGTCCCCAAACAGAATGGTAAAGTTTATACTCCCCTCCACCAACAAGCATCAATCCATGGCTTGCTCGAAACAACGAGTGCCTCCAACATACATCAGGTCCCAGGGTGAGTTTGTTTGCAATTAATTTTGATTTAGTTTGCATAAAGCATGGGACTGGGCATCCCGGTGACCAGCCATTTTCTCATGAGTGAGGAGCGGAGTCCACTCCTCTTGAGAATAACCCGCCTAACACGGAAGATAAGGACAGCATTGGTTGATACATGAGCTATTCGAGCATACAAAACAGAATGTTTATTTGAAGGTTTAGAGTTTGGCACATACAAATTTACTTGGAACGGCAGGTAGATACCGCATATAGGAAGGTATAGTGGACTCATCTGGAATAACTTTGGGGTTTAAGGGATTGGATACACAAGCAGTATTCCCGCTTAGTACAAGTGAAGGCTAGCAAAAGACTAGGAAGCGACCAACTAGAGAGCGACAACAGCCATGTACATGCATTAAAATTAATAAACATTGGATGCAAGCATGAGTAGGATATAATCCACCATGAACATAAATATCGTGAAGGCTATGTTGATTTGTTTCAACTACATGCGTGAACATGTGCCAAGTCAAGTCACTTAAATCATTCAAAGGAGGATACCACCCCATCATACCACATCATAACCATCTCAATAGCATGTTGGCACGCAAGATAAACCATTATAACTCATAGCTAATCAAGCATGGCACAAGCAACTATGATCTCTAATTGTCATTGCAAACATGTTTATTCATAATAAGCTGAATCAAGAACGAGGGACTCATCATATTTACAAAAACAAAAGAGGTCGAGTTCATACCAGCTTTTCTTATCTCAGTTAGTCCATCATATATCATCATAATTGCCTTTCACTTGCACGACCGAATGGTCTGAATAATAATAAGAGTGTATGTGCATTGGACTAAGCTAGAATCTGCGAGCGTTCAATAAACAGGAGAAGACAAGGCAATATGGGCTCTTGGTTAAATCAACAACAATGTATATAAGAGCCACTTCAACAATTTAATTATGGTCTTCTCCTACTGACCCCAAAGAAAAGAAAAGAAATAAAACTATTTACACGGGAAAGCTCCCAACAAGCAAAAGAAGAACGGGAAATATTTTTGGGTTTTCTTTTTAATTATTACTACTATAGCAGAAAAATAAACTACTACTAATTTTTTGTTTTTTCTTAAGGTTTAACAAACACACAAGAAGAAAGCACGAAAAAGTAAATAAACTAGCATGGATATTATGGTGAAAAGTATGAGCACCGACATCTAGCAATGAGTGTGTGTGAACATAAATGTAATGTCGGTGAGAAATACGTACTCCCGCAAGCTTAGGCTTTTGGCCTAAGTTGGTCTATGGCCACGACTGACCTGGTGGATATCCATAATAATAATTGTTGGGGTCGTACTATGATGAGGAGGAGTAGTTGGGATCGTACTGTGATGAAGAAGAAGACTCTGACTGCCACTGGCTGACAGTCATCTCTGGATCCCAAGAATAAACAGATAGTCGTGGAGGTTCATCTTGTGGTTCCTGTTCCGGGGCTGGTGCAGGATTCTTGTAAGCTTGGACGGCAGCCCACGTAATGAGGTAGGGTCCTACAAAATTAAACAAAGAAGGAGCAGGCAGGATAATAGTCTCAGGATGATGTTTGTTAAAGAACAATTGATACTTAAGCTCTCCTGCCCTATTCTTAACAATAAAATCATGTGCCACCATACTTTTATGATCTAGATAAACACGGGGCAGCACCTTTTCTTCCTTCTCAGCATGCCTAATAGGTATGTTAAAATGTGCAGCTAGGCGTGTGGCATAGACGCCTCCAAAGATGGGACCCTTAGTACGGTTCATACTTAACCGTCTAGCAATAATACCGCCCATACTAGAAGTGTTATCATGGTATAAACCGTGATGCAGAATAATTATATCAGGTATACTAAGGTTTCCACTGTTTCCGCGTCCAATTAAACAACGACTAGCAAATAATGCAAAGTAACGTAAAACAGGAAAGTGTATGCTAGTGATTCGTGCATCGGAAACCTTTCTAGTTTCTCCTACAGTGATAGTATCAATAAACCCAGCCACATCATCATGATGTGGTTCTTCTGTCTTGCCCTCAAAAGGGATTAAACAAATCCGACAGAAATCATAAAGTGACATCTCCTTATGCTCATCATACAAATGAAACTCCACCGTAGGTGGTGAGTTCCTAAAATGAAAATGAAAGTTTTGCACAAAAGTATTTGTGAGTAAGAGATACTGATCGCATTGGTCGTGGAGGAAAGCGATGAGGCCTGCATTGTGAGCCAATTCATGAAAATATTCATAGATACCAGATGCTCTCAAAAAATCTTCAGAAGGCCATTCACATGCCCGAATCTCCGCGGTGCGCGGCAAATTATACTTAGGCTTCGGTGCCTTTTCCTTCGAGCTTTGGCTCGATGAGCCCCTCAAGAATCTCCTCATTATTTTTCTGAAACAATCTGATATTTTTAGTAACTTCAAACAAAAATGAACCAACTTCAATAATATTGATAGCAACTACTCCTACAAGTGCCTAGAGCCTATATCAAGCATTAGAACTACTTGGAACCATATAAATTTGACATGCAAGCTCAAGAACATGGTCACCTATGCAGAACAAATTTGCAAAGAATAAAGCACTAGAACAAAAACTAATTGGACCAACGGAGGAGTCACATACCAAGGAACAATCTCCCCAAGCAGTTTTGCGAGAGGTGCTTTGAGGAAGGAGATCGAAAATCACAGCAAAAGTGGCTGGAACTCGTGCTTGAGTTGGTTTTTCGGGTTTGTGTGAGACAGAGGAAGAAGATGGGTGCTGGGATAAGTGGAGGAGGGCCACCGTGGGCCACAAGGCAGGGGGCACGCCCTAGAGGGGGGGCGCGCCCACCACCCTCGTGGCCAGGTGGCAGCTCCTCCCACGGTAATTTTTGCACAGTAAATCCACAAATATTCCCGAAAAAATCATATTAAATTGGCATGTCATTCTGAGGACTTTTACTTTCGAGATATTTTTATATTGCACGGATAAGTCAGAAAACAGACAGAAAAATACTATTTTTACTTTATTTAATATAAATAACAGAAAGTAAAAGTGGGGTACAGAAGGTTGTGCTTCTAGTTTCATCCATCTCATGCTCATCAAAAAGAATCCACTAACAAGGGTGATCAAGTCTTGTTAACAAACTCATTCTGATAATCATGAAACCGGAGAAATTTCGAATAACACTAAGTTATCTCAATGGGGATATGCACATCCCCAATAATAAGTATATCATATTTCTTCTTGACAGTAGGAAGAGGAAATTCAAAACCTCCAAATATAATCGATGGAATTTTTCCAATGGAGTTGATACTATGAACTTGAGGTTGTTCCTCGGAAAGTGTACCGTATGCTCATTACCATTAACATGAAAAGTGACATTGCCTTTGTTGCAATCAATAACGGCCCCTGCAGTATTAAGAAAAGGTCTTCCAAGAATAATAGACATACTATCATCCTCGGGAATATCAAGTATAACAAAGTCTGTTAAAATAGTAACGTTTGCAACCACAACAGGCACATCCTCACAAATACTGACAGGTATAGCAGTTGATTTATCAGCCATTTGCAAAGATATTTCAGTAGGTGTCAACTTATTCAAGTCAAGTCTATGATATAAAGAGATAGGCATAACACTAACACCGGCTCCAAGATCACATAAAGCGGTTTTAATATAATTTCTTTTAATGGAGCAAGGTATAGTAGGTACTCCGGGGTCTCCATGTTTCTTTGGTATTCCACCCTTAAAAGTATAATTAGCAAGCATGGTGGAAATTTCAGCTTCTGGTATCTTTCTTTTATTAGTAATGATATCCTTCATATATTTAGCATAAGGATTTGTTTTGAGCACATTAGTTAATCTCATACGCAAAAAGATAGGCTTAATCATTTCAGCAAAGCGCTCAAAATCCTCATCATCCTTTTTCTTGGATGGTTTAGGAGGAAAGGGTATGGGTTTCTGAACCCAAGGTTCCTTTTCTTTACCATGTTTCCTAGCAACAAAGTCTCTTTTATCATAACGTTGATTCTTTGATTATGGGTTATCAAGATCAACAGCAGGTTCAATTTCTATATCATTGTCATTACTATGTTGAGCATCATCATGAACATCATCATTAATATTTTTACTAGGTTCATGTTCAATACCATATTGTGTTTCAACATCAGACATAGATATATCATTTGGATTATCAGGTGGTTCAGCAATAGGTTCACTAGAAGTTTGCACAGTTCTATCATTTTTCTTCTTCTTCTTTAGAAGAACTAGGAACATCAATATTATTTCTTTGAGAATCTTGCTCGATTCTCTTAGGGTGGCCTTCAGGATACAAAGGTTCCTGAGTCATTCTACCAGTTCTAGTAGCCACTCTAACAGCATAATCATTTTTCTTACTATTCATTTCATCAAGCACTTCTTTTTGAGCCTTAAGTACTTGTTCTACTTGCGTGGTAACCATAGAAGCATGTTTGCTAACAAGTTTAAGTTCACCTTTAATATTAGCCATATCATCACCCAAGCGTCTAATCATATAAGCATTTTCTTTTAATTGCCTACCAAAATAAGCATTGAAGTCGTCTTGCTTAAACATAAAGTTATCAAACTCATCCAAGCACTGACTAGCAATTTTAGTAGGAGGGACTTCAGCTTTATCATATCTCTAGAGAGAATTTACCTTTACTACTTGTGTCGGGATATCAGGATCAGGAGGTTCTTCAGTAAATAAAGAATTGAGATCATATGTTTCTTCAACAGGCGGTATATTAAGACCATGTATTTCTTCAATAGGAGGTAAATTCTTAACATCTTCAGCTTTAATACCTTTTTCTTTCATAGATTTCTTTGCCTCTTGCATATCTCCGGGACTGAGAAATAGAACACCTCTCTTCTTCGGAGTTGGTTTAGGAATAGGCTCAGTAATTGGAGCAGGAGCTGGCTCAGGAGGTGCCTAATTATTTTCATTTGTCAACATATTATTCAATAGAATTTCAGCTTCATCCGGTGTTCTTTCCCTGAAAAGAGAACCAGCACAACTATCCAAGTAATCTCTGGAAGCATCGGTTAGTCCATTATAAAAGATATCAAGTATTTCTAGTTTCTTAAGAGGATGATCAGGCAAAGCATTAAGTAACTTGAGAAGCCTCCCCCAAGCTTGTGGGAGACTCTCTTCTTTAATTTGCACAAAGTTGTATATTTCCCTCAACGCAGCTTGTTTCTTATGAGCAGAGAAATATTTAGCAGAGAAGTAATAAATCATATCCTGGCGACTACGCACACAACCAGGGTCAAGAGAATTAAACCATATCTTAGCATCACCCTTTAATGAGGACGGAAATATTTTGAGTATATAAAAGTAACGCGATCTCTCATCATTAGTGAACAGGGCAACTATATCATTTAACTTAGTAAGATGTGCCACAACAGTTTCAAATTCATAGCCATAAAATGGATCAGATTCAACCAAAGTAATTATATCAGGATCAACAGAGAATTCATAATCCTTATCAGGAACACATATAGGTGAAGTAGCAAAAGCAGGATCGGGTCTCATTTTATCTCTAAGTGATTCTTTGTTCCATTTAACTAATAACCTCTTAAGCTCATATCTATCTTTGCAAGCTAAAATAGCGGCAGAAGATTCCATATCAAAAAGATAGCCCTCAGGAATAACAGGCATATTTTCATCATCACTATCATCATCGTATTCAGATTCAATAATTTCTTTTTCTCTAGCCCTAGCAATTTGTTCATCAAGAAATTCACCAAGGGGCACAGTAGTATTAGACATAGAAGCAGTTTCATCATAAGTACCATGCATAGCAGAAGTGGCATCATCAATAACATGCGACATATCAGAACGAATAGCAGAAGCAGGTGTAGGTGTCGCAAACTTACTCATAACAGAAGGTGAATCAAGTGCAGAGCTAGATGACAGTTCCTTACCTCCCCTCGTAGTTGAGGGATAGATCTTGGTTTTTGGATCTCTCAAGTTCTTCATAGTGTCCAGCAGATATAAATCCCAAGTGACTCAAAGAATAGAGCTATGCTCCCCGGCAACGGCGCCAAAAATTAGTCTTGATAACCCACAAGTATAGGGGATCGCAACAGCTTTCGAGGGTAGAGTATTCAACCCAAATTTATTGATTCGACACAAGGGGAGCCAAAGAATATTCTCAAGTATTAGCAGCTGAGTTGTCAATTCAACCACACAGGGAAACTTAGTATCTGCAGCAAAGTGTTTAGTAGCAAAGTAATATGATAGTGGTGGTAGCGGCAACAAAAGTAAAGACCGCAAAAGTAATGTTTTTGGTATTTTGTAGTGATTGTAACAGTAGCAGCGGGAAAGTAAATAAGCGAGAACCAATATATGGAAAACTCGTAGGCACCGGATCAGTGATGGATAATTATGCCGGATGCGGTTCATCATGTAACAGTCATAACATAGGGTGACACAGAACTAGCTCCAATTCATCAATGTAATGTAGGCATGTATTCCGTATATAGTCATACGTGCTTATGGAAAAGAACTTGCATGACATCTTTTGTCCTACCCTCCCGTGGCAGCGGGGTCCTATTGGAAACTAAGTGATATTAAGGCCTCCTTTTAATAGAGAACCAGAACAAAGCATTAGCACATAGTGAATATATGAACTCCTCAAACTATGGTCATCGCCGGGAGTGGTCCCGATTATTGTCACTTCGGGGTTGCCGGATCATAACACATAGTAGGTGACTATAGACTTGCAAGATAGGATCAAGAACTCACATATATTCATGAAAACATAATAGGTTCAGATCTGAAATCATGGCACTCGGGCCCTGGTGACAAGAATTAAGCATAGCAAAGTCATGGCAACATCAATCTCAGAACATAATGGATACTAGGGATCAAACCCTAACAAAACTAACTTGATTACATGATAAATCTCATCCAACCCATCACCGTCCAGCAAGTCTACGATGCAATTAGTCACGCACGGCGGTGAGCATCATGAAATTGGTGATGGAGGATGGTTGATGATGACGACGGCGATGAATCCCCCTCTCCGGAGCCCCGAACGGACTCCAGATCAGCCCTCCCGAGAGGCTTTAGGGCTTGGAGGCGGCTCAGTATCGTAAAACGCGATGATTTCTTCTCTCTGATTTTTTTCTCTCCGAAAGCAAATATATAGAGTTGGAGTTGGCATCGGAGGGTTTCCAGGGGGCCCACAAGGTGGGGGGGCGCCCCCCACCCTCGTGATAAGGGTGTGGGCCCCCTGGTCTTCATCTTTGGCAAGGATTTTTTTTGTTTTTTCTAAGATGTTCCGTGAAGTTTCAGGTCATTCCGAGAATATTTGTTTTCTCCACATAAAACAACACCATGGTAATTCTGCTGAAAACAGCGTCAGTCCGGGTTAGTTCCATTCAAATCATACAAGTTAGATTCCAAAACAAGGGCTAAAGTGTTTGAAACAGTAGATACGACGGAGACTTATCAAGTTAATAAACAAAAGTTTGTCCTTTCTCAATTTAAGTTTTCAGTTGTACAACCAAGTTCCTTCTTCGTACCATGTAAATTAAACTATATAGAGCAAGTGATCTTCTTTTGCACTGCATGTATGCTTCTGTTCTTCATCCGTAATCCAGTGGTGTGGTGAACATACCCACGACATCACAATGTCATATTATGCAATGTCTTAACTATGAACAATGTCATATTATTCTACTATTATTTAAACCGTCTCTTTATTTGCCAATCTGAAATGGTATAAATTGACAACACACTAACCATTGATACTTATGAGTTCTTGATCTGTAATCCAGTGGTGTCGTGAAGCTGCCAACTCCTTCACAATGTCATTTCTTGCCATGTCTTGACCTGAACAATACCATATTGTGTTAATGCAATTTTAAACTGTGTCACTTTATTCGTTAGTAAGAAATGTGATGAATTGTCAGCACTGATACTTTTATGTGCAAAACCTGTCATCTGTCTGCTTGTTTATCTTTCAGAGTGAGGAAGATATAAGTGTTGAACAAGCGCAGTCTCATCATCTTGCTCAGCTGCTTGCGCTGCAGCTCCCCAGCAGGGCTAACCTTTCTTGAACTCTATTGAAGTGTTGTCGGTTTTGTATATTATTTTGTCGTCGTGTTTATTTGCACTGATGGCGATCTTTGATGCCCCGTGTATGTAATCTGCTGTCTGCTTGTGCTTTATTATCATAGTGGCAAACTTTGATGCCCGGTGGATGTAATATGCCGTAATTTCTTTATTGTATAGTCCAGGTTTTTTCTTATTCACGATGCTGCAGTTATTTTACTGTATATATATCATGTCTTCGCAGTAAACCGGCCAAACCGTAAAATTACGGTACATAATCGGGTCTTCATGCAATCACGATGTAGGTTGGGCCTGAAACGTGCTGAACAGCTCACGGGCCGGCAGCAGCCCGAAATGAACCCCGGCCCATAATTGTGTGAATCAAATCACGGGCTTTTAACAGGCCAAAATTGTCTCGGTCCTTATTTGGCCCAATCAGATGTCGGCTGCGAGCAGGCCGGATGCAAACCGGCCCATAGTTAGGCCCAACTATATGACGGGCTTTTAACAGGCCAAAATTAATATAGGGCCGAAATTTTAAACGGGCCCTTAACAGGACAAAACTAATATCAGGCCGAATTACTAAGTGGGCCTTTAGCAAGTGGGCCCAAAAGCATAGTGTCCAGTTGACGGGCCGATCTGATATGGGCCATAATTGAGCCCAAAGCCTGTTAAAGGGCCGGACCTGATCTGGGCCATAATTTGGCCCAGAACGTGGTAGGCTTTTAACGGGCCGGATCTCATATGGGCCACTATTAGGCCCGGAGGGTGGCAGGCCATTAATGGACCGGATCAAATATGGGCCTACATTTGGCCCAAAACATGGCAGCCAGTTAATGGGCCGGCCTACTAGGGTCCTCAAAATCTTGTGGGCCTACAGCTGGGCCGGCCCATTAATGTTGGTGAAATCTCATGGGCCTTTAGCTGGGCCGGCCCATTATGATCCGCAAGAATCTTGTGGGCCTTTACCTGAGCCAGCCCATTATGGCACACAAAAATCTTGTGGGACTTTACCTGGGCTGGCCCATTATGGCCCGCAAAATCTTGTGGGCCTTTAGCTGGGCCAGCCCATTATGGTCCGCAAAATCTCGTGGGCTTTTAGCTGGGCCGGCCCATTATGGTCCGCAAAATCTTGTGGGCCTTCAGTTGGGCCGGCCCATTTAAACTTGATGGGCCGGTCGACGTGTCAACATATCATAGGCGCGTCTCGCCCATTGGATGAGTGACATCTGTGCCAACGCGGACCTGACACGTGTCTCCTCCAGCCAATGATGATTTTACACGTGGAAAATCCCCATTGGTCGGGGCTGTTAACGGGTTATCGGATCCAAAACCCGACCCGATAGCTTAACGGCGTTCCGTTATGGTGGATGCCACGTGTCGGTCACCCTTGAAGAAAGCACTTCTGTGACGCGTGATTTATCGTCATGGAAGTGGACACTTCCATGATGATAATTTTGGTAATGTCATGGAACACTTCTACGACAGCACAGGTATGACTATCTTGATTTTGTCATAAATTTGTCATGGATGTACATGCATGACAAAAAACGCGACCTACTGTGACAAACACGTATCATCACGGAAGTGTATTTTTTGTAGTGTTGGGCGCCTCCACTCCAGATTTGTGGAGGCCGCCCTCTTCTTCCTCCCCTCGTCGGGGGGAGAGTCGCTCTCCTCCTCCTCCTCCTCCTCGTCTTCGGCGGCGGAGGAGCGGATCTTGTCTTTGAACGTCACGTCCGAAGCGCCCTTGCGGCGGGGGCCACTCCGGACCCCCTTGGCCTTCTTCTCCGGCGCCTTATAGGGCGCTGATACCAGCATCTTCGCCAAGCGCGGGATGACTGGTTCCTCGGGTAGCGGAGCCGGACACCGAATCCGCTCCGCTCTCTCCGTCCATACCTGAAATAATAAAAGTTTAGATATCCTCCTTGAAGCAAGCAAGTAAAGGATGCGTTAAAGGCTTAACTCATTGGCGGGGTGGGTAATGTCGTGCCCGCGGTCCGAGTCTATGGCTGGCGACGTCTCGTTGCCTTTGAAGAGCAACTTCTAGGCATCTTCATGAGTGGTTTCGAAGAGCCTTTCCAGAGTTTGGTGCTTCTTCGGTTTGAATTCCCATAAAGGGTGACTTCGGCTTTGGCATGGGAGAATCCGGCGAACTTGCATCACCTGGATTACGTCGACGAGCTTACCGTTTTTATCCACCATGCTTTGAATGCGTGTTTGCAGTCCTATCAGCTCATCTGACGAAGACCAATTTGGGCCCTTCTCAATCCAGGAGGTGAGCCGCATTGGAGCTCCGGAGTTGAATACAGCAGTCACGCCCAGGTGGCGCCGCGGGGCTTTGTGATGTAGAACCACAGTTTCTGCCACTCCTTGACAGCCTTCACGAAAGTACCTTTTGGCCAGGAGACATTGGTCAGCTTGCTCAGCATGGCGCCTCCGCACTCCGCGTGCTGGCCATCCACCACCTTCGGCTTCACGTTGAAGACCTTGAGCCACAGCCGGAAGTGGGGTTGGATGCGGAGGAAGGCCTCACACACGACAATGAATGCCGAGATGTTGAGGAAAGAGTTTGGGGCTAGCTCATGGAAATCTAGCCTGTAATAGAACATCATCCCGTGGACGAAAGGGTGGAGTGGAAACCCTAGCCCGCGGATGAAATGAGGGATGAATACCACCCTCTCGTTGGTCTTTGGTGTAGGGACAACTTGCCCCTTGCTTGGAAGACGGTGGGCGATTTCCTTCGCCAGATACCCGGCCGCCTGAAGCTCGGTAATGTCCTTCTCCTTGATGGAGGAGGCCATCCACTTGCCTTGACCTCCAGATCCGGACATGATTGAGTGCTTGCTCGAGTGGGAAAATATGAGAACTTGGGTGCTGGAGCTCAAGAATGGAAGGGCAGAGGAAGAGAGAAGGCGTGGGTGAAGAAAGGGATTCCTTATCTCCTTATAAAGGCAGTGAATATTAAGCGCCTCCCCACTCGCCTTAAAACTCGCCTGGTCCCAAGGGCTATGTAAACGGCACGGTTATATTACCCATGCCCGTATTGATGAGAATCCCGCAATAAGGGGACACGATCTCTCCTTTGACAAGACGTGCCAATGGAAACCGCATCTCGAAACGCGGAACGGAAGACAAAAACGGTTCGATATGATGACCGGACAGACGTGATGTCATCTTGCAAAAAGTTGTCAGCAGATGAGACTCGTGAAATATTATACTCTCTACAGCTGTGTGTGGTACTTGTGTTGCAGATCCGGACACGTTTGTTGTTGGGGAACGTAGTAATTTCAAAAAAAATCCTACGCACACGCAAGATCATGGTGATGCATAGCAACGAGAAGGGAGAGTGTCGTCCATGTACCCTCGTAGACCGTTGAGCGGAAGCATTATGACAACGCGGTTGATGTAGTCGTACGCCTTCACGATTGACCGATCCTCAGTACCGAACGTATGGCACCTCCGCATTCAGCACACGTTCAGCTGGTGACATCCCGCGAACTCACGATCCAGTAGAGCTCGAGGGAGAGTTTTGTCAGCACGACGGCGTGGTGACGATGTTGATGAAGCTACCGTTGCAGGGCTTCGCCTAAGCACCACTACAGTATGACCGAGGTGGATTATGGTGGAGGGGGGCACCGCACATGGCTGGGAGAGATCAATGATCAACTTGTATGTTCTAGGGTGCCCCCTGCCCCCGTATATAAAGGAGCAAGGGGGGAGGCCGGTCGGCCCTCCTAGGGCGCGCCAGGAGTAGGAAAGGAAGGGGGAAGGGAAGAAGGAAGGAGAGGGAGAAAAGGAGGAAAGGGGGCTGCCCCCTAGTCCAATTCGGTTTGGGCTAGGAGGGCCGCGCGCCCTGCCTCCTCTCTTCCACCACTTGGCCCATGAAGCCCAATACTTCTTCCCTGTATTCCCGTAACTCCCCGGTACTCCGAAAAATACCCGAATCACTCGGAACCTTTCCGATGTCTGAATACAGTCGTCCAATATATCGATCTTTACGTCTCCACCATTTCGAGACTCCTCGTCATGTCCCTGATCTCATCCGAGACTCCAAACTACCTTAGGTACATCAAATCACATAAACTCATAATACCGATCGTCACCGAACGTTAAGCGTGCGGACCCTATGGGTTCGAGAACTATGTATACATGACCGAGACTCATCTCCGGTCAATAACCAATAGCGTAACCTGGATGCTCATATTGGCTCCCACATATTCTACGAAGATCTTTATCGGTCAAACCGCATAACAACATACGTTGTTCCCTTTGTCATCGGTATGTTACTTGCCCAAGATTCGATCGTCGGTATCTCAATACCTAGTTCAATCTCGTTACTGGCAAGTCTCTTTACTCGTTCCGTAATGCACCATCCTGCAACTAACTCATTAGTCACATTGCTTGCAAGGCTTATAGTGATGTGCATTACCGAGAGGGCCCAGAGACACCTCTCCGACAATCGGAGTGACAAATCCTAATCTCGATCAATGCCAACTCAACAAGTACCATCGGAGAGACCAGTAGAGCACCTTTACAATCACCCAATTATGTTGTGACGTTTGGTCGCACACAAAGTGTTCCTCCGGTAATTGGGAGTTGCATAATCTCATAGTCATTGGAACATGTATAAGTCATGAAGAAAGCAATGGTAGTAAATTAAAATGGTCAAGTGCTAAGCTAACAGAATGGGTCAAGTCAATCACATCATTCTCTAATAATGTGATCCTGTTAATCAAATGACAACTCATGTCTATGGTTAGGAAACATAACCATCATTGAATCAACGAGCTAGTCAAGTAGAGGCAAACTAGTGACACTCTGTTTGTCTATGTATTCACACATGTACTAAGTTTCCGGTTAATACAATTCTAGCATGAATAATAAACATTTATCATGATATAAGGAAATAAATAATAACTTTATTATTGCCTCTAGGGCATATTTCCTTCATTCTTTTCATCCGAAGACTATGTTGGAGTGTTCGGAAAGGAGAACCCGCCTTGCAATGCCGAAGACAATCTGCGCGCCGGACACCTCGTCATTGAAGCCTGGTTTAGGGGCTACTGACGGAGTCCTGGATTAAGGGGTCCTCGGGCGTCCGGCCTGTTGGACATGAGCCGGACTAATGGGCTGAGAAGATACAAGACTGAAGACTCTCTTCCGTGTCCGGATGGGACTCTCCTTGACGTGGAGGGCAAGCCTGGCGATCAAATATGAAGATTCCTTTCTCTATAACCGACCTTGTACAACCCTAGTCCCCTCCGGTGTCTATATAAACCGGAGGGCTTAGTCTGGATCAGGGGATAGATAGATAATCATAGTCAGACATGGTGGACTTTTAGGGTTTAGCCATTACCATCTCGTGGTAGATCAACTCTTGTAATACTCATATTCATCCAATATCAATCAAGTAGGGTAGGGTATTACCTCCATAGAGAGGGCCCGAACCTGGGTAAACATCATGTCCCCCGTCTCCTGTTACCATCGATTCTAGACGCACAGTTTGGGACCCCCTACCGAGATCCGTCGGTTTTGACACCGACAATGATCTCATGGGAAATTGTAAGTAACCAAAATCACATGGAGGCTTTGGAGTAATTGACATACAACAACATAACAATGCACTCCTATTAAAGAACCTGCACAAGTTTTTCAAGAAGCAGGACCTCCCTTGGATTAAGATGCTATGAGAATTTTATTACTCGGAGGCTCCACCCGAAGACAGACTCGAAGGGTCCCCTTGGTGGAAATCCCATCTAAAGTTGTTTCCACTTTACAAAGAAGTGGCTCATTTAAAGCTGGCACAGGTGACACCGCTCTGTTCTGGACTGATAATTGGTTGCAGCAACCTCTGGCTGAAATTTACCTTGAATTACACTCTTTTACAATTGATGCACAAGCTTCTGTGGCACATATGAAGCAATCAACTGACATTACAGATCATTTTCACACCCACTCTCTACCGTTGCATTCCAACAACTTAATGAACTGAATGGCTTGATACAGCAATTAGATGATTCCCCTCATGCTTGGAGCTATACCTGGCGATCTGGTGTGTTTTCAGTTAGCAAAATGTATGAGCATCTCATAGGACCCTCAGAAGTGCATCACCTGTTTAGAGATTTATGGAAGGCAGCCAGCAGAATCAGACATAAAATTTTCTTCTGGTTACTACTACACTAGTGCAGAACCGGGCAATAGCACCGGTTCGTAAGGCCCTTTAGTGCCGGTTTGGTAACCGGCGCTAAAATGTAGGCACTAAACCCCCCCCCCCTTTAGTACCGGTTCAGCACGAACCGGTGCTAAAGGGAAACCACGTGGCACGAGCCAGCTTCGGGGGCAGGGAGCCCTTTAGTACCGGTTGGTGTCACCAACCGGTATTAAAATGTTGGGGGGTTTTGGGTTTATGATTTCTTTTTCATTTAATTTTGTGTTTTCCATTTAATTCTTTTTCGTTTGCTGGTATTTTACGATACTACATATTGTACACGTTATGCATTTATATAAGTAGAATTTCTAGTAGAACCGATCATAATATATATATATATATATCATCGAATGTCTCACAACTACCATTAATTAATTCACACATATATACACACATGTATATATATATATACAATTTCTCCTAATTGGTGCCTTCGGAGCCAGTGGCATTAGCCTAGCTAATTGGTGCCTTCGGAGCACGATAACAATTGGAAGTGGTTCATGGGGGCGGTAGCGGGTAATAGTATTCTCCTTTGGGATCTATGACCTGGTCGAGCAAAAATCCCGCTATTTCCTCTTGAATTGCTTCTATGCGGTCCTGTGCTAGGAGCTTGTCCTGCACCTCTTTGAACTGTTAAGAAGGAGATCAATATGCATGTGTATTAGTTGTGTGACTAGATATCGATAATGGTGTAAAAATTGTGAATAGTGTTCTGACAATCGATATCGTACCCACTCCTGTCTTTGAGATTTGCTCCTTTCGGACGCCATCATGCGAATGTTCTCGGAAACGTAGTATGCACATAGATCATTCCCCAGCGCCTGCTTCAGGGCCTTTACGAGAATGGAATTTTGATCAGATAATAATTAATCAAGCATGATAATTAAAGAGATGGCAGCTAGCTAGTACTACTTAATTACTTACCTTGGGTCGATACCATTTCAGACTTTGTTTCTATGGGCCTGGAGTGGCCCCGATGAACTTTGCCCAAGCCCTGCCCGCCGACAAAGAAAATGAATAAATGGGTTATTAAATAGTTGTTATCAGGAAATGACGAACTAATTAAATAGGCCGAGATATAGTTAATAAAGATTGAAATTACCTGTTGACTATCCCCTTCACGATGGTGTAGTCACTTGCTTTCTTAAGTAGCAAGTCTAGTACTTCAATTGTTCCTTCATCAACTTTAATGATTAACAAGATCCAGTGAAATCTGCATGCACACACATTTGCATGTCTTAATTAAGCGGGCATATGTAAGCAAAAACATGTAGCTATAGCTAGTAGGGAAAACAGAATTTGTAGTACAAGACAGTGTGACTCACTGGAAGTTGTAAGGAAGTAGTATATCTTCATTGTATTTGAGTTCCTTGAAGAACTGTAGCATGCTTTCCTCTACACATTTTGCATGATGTGGATCTATTTTCCATGTGTATTCATTGATGGTATTTGGGTCAACGAACCCAATGCCATAGCGTCCACCTTTTTTCATTTCATAAATCTTCATCCTGCATAATACCACAGAAAAGAATATAGTGAGGATAATTACAGGTAATGATTGATCAAATGATCAGCTAGCTTGAGACTTAAATTACAGAAAGAAATCACTTACAGACAATAGCAACTGACAATAGATTTGTCGAGTGCGTCTTTATTGTATAGCTGAAAAAGTTCTGAATACTCAACGGTCACAGCTTTCTTATGGTAGTAATGCTCCTCGTTGACATTCACCATGAGGGACTCTCGATTGGAAATCTTGGTAATGTCCATGTACCATTGATGCAATTCATACATTCTCGTTGGGAGCTTATTGACCTCCTCTGGCTCGACCAAAGGTTGGCCCCGGGCATATTTCCGTTTTATTTCCTCCTCTCTAGTCGGAGACATGGGCTCGATATCGAGGAGTTGTCCAACAGTGATCCCGATCGATTCAGCCTGCGCAATATGCTCCTCGGTTATTACCACATCGCCCAGCCCGGGAACGTTAACGATTTGCCCACAATAATATTGGGAGCGCCTACTCTCATGTGTTGTTGGCACAACAAGCGGGGGGATTGATTGCGCCGCCTGTTCTCCCAGCTGGGGAACGGTTTTACCGCTTTTTTGCCAGCTTATTTGCTCGAGCTCGAGCTCGCCTCTTTCTGTAGACGTGCTCGATTTAACTTCCTGAGGTGGCGCTCATAGTCTGTGTCAACAGGCTTGGGAGCTAGTGGTCTAGCCATACGAATGAAGTGGTCAATCTTTTCCACAGGCACTTTCTCCCTTGGAGGCGGTGGCAGTTTCGGTGCAAAATGGGCTTCCACCTCGGCCTTCGATATGGCTACGTTTTCCTCCTCGGACTTGTCATAAGGCCTCTGCGGAAGAGGCGCGAGGCTTGGACCATATTGAAATCGCTTGCCTCCGCCTGTACCTGCAGTACTACCTCGACTTGTACCGCTACGCACCATAGCTGAGGCGGCTCTCTTCCGTGATTGCTGAGGCGGGGAAGACGGCTGACGTGGCTGAGTTGGAGGAGGAGGAGTGGCCTGAAGCTATGCCGGACTTGGAGGAGGAGTGGCATGAAGCTGTGCCGAACTTGGAGGAGGAGTGGCCTGACGCTTTGCCGGACTTGGAGGAGGAGTGTCCTGACGTGTTGGTGGACTTGGAGGAGCGGGAGTCTGCTGACTCGGTGGCGGACTGCAACGAGGAGTCGGATGATGCGGTGTCAGTGGCCTTCGAAAGATGATGCAATCCTTTCTCCATAGGATGATACGATGGTTGGCCTCTCCTAGTGTGTGCTCATCGTCACCTCTAGGAATGTCAAGCTCTAGCCCCGAATATTGGTCCACCACCTCATCAACCAAGACACGAGCATAGCCCGCTGGAATCGGGTTGCAATGGAAGGTTGCCTCGGGGGGATTTGTAAAAGCAAGGGCGTTCGCCACCTTCATGAATATGTTCTTCATTTTGAAGTGCAGCTCGCAGTTAGTGTTCTCCATGATGTCATCCACTGGGTAGCTATCCAGCAATGCGTCGCTCGGGGCGGAACCCACGCTGCTTCTCGGCATGGATGGGACGGTGCTATCCATTGGTGGATCATCCGGTAGCTGCTGAGACCCCCTTTGCTGGCTAAGTGAGTCAATCTGCTCCTGCTGCCGCTGGAATTTGATTGGCAAGTCCGTGTGCGCTGATTCTAGGCCTTGAAGGCGTTCATAGTCTAGCTTCCTCTGCTCCTCCTCCATCTTCCTCTTCTTCTCCTCCGCAATCTTCTTTCTCGCACGGGTTCTATAGTCGGTGTTCCAGTCCGAAAACCCCTCATACCACGGAATAGAGCCCATGCCTTGTGTTCTTCCCGGGTGTTCAGGATTCCCCAGGGCACGCGTAAGCTCGTCGTTCTCTTTGTTGGGCTCGAACAACCCGGATCGAGCCTCTTCTATTGCAACAAGTAGCTTATCTTCGGCTCCGTCCAGACATGCCTTCTTCGAAACTTTGCCTGTCTTCGGGTCCAACTCCCCCCCATGCGCATAGAACCAAGTCCTACACCTGGGGGGCCAGCTCAATGTTTCTGGAGTGACACCTGCATCCAGCATCTCTTTCTCAGACTTATCCCACTTAGGCATTCCCACCGCATAGGCACCTGGCCCCAGCTTATGGAACTTATCCTTTTTTGCATCATTGGCCTTGTTTATTCTCGACCGTTCCTTATAATTCCGAATCCTTGAATTTCATGAAATCGTCCCAATGAGCACTTTGGTTCTCTAGTGTTCCCTCAAATACTGGAGTCTTCCTTCCTCCGTTGACGTACTTGGCCCATTCACGAATCTTGTGGTTCTTGAATGCAACCGCCATCTTCCTAAGAGCAGCGTCCTTGACTTTCTCCACATCTGCATCTGTGAAATGATCTGGTAGGGTGAAATGTTCCACGAGCGTTTCCCAAAGCAAATGTTTTTGTCTATCGTTGACAAAAGTAACTCCTGGACGTGGCTTTGCTGGCTCTCTCCATTCTTGAAGGGAGATCGGGAGTTGGTCCTTCACAAGAACTCTGCACTGACGAACGAACTTGTCCGCAATCTTCTTAGGCGCGAATGGTTCGCCATTAGGTCTGATTGCCTCGATATTGTACTTTATGCTCTCCTTTAACTTTTTGTTCGGGCCTCGTTTCGTCCTGTTGCCTGAAGATTTGCTCGATCCGGATGGCTGAAAGAAGAAAGATCGATTCGTTAATATATCTTCAAGTCATTTAAAACATGTGATGATCACTAGATGCCTGCTTATATAAATATATATACCTCGCCGGTCTTTGTTGTTTCAAGATGAACATTTTCTTCGTCATGTTCATAGTTCATGACTTCATCAATTCGGCCGTCGCGATCGAATATCATATCACCCTCCCCGGTGTTGTTTAGATATTCGGAGCCGTCATAATCTTCTTCATTCTGATCATCATCTGGCCCGCGAGGATTGCGTATGATATTGAACAGGGCCTCTTCTCCCTCTCTGTCGGTATTGTCCGCCATAGGTTTTGTTTAACTAATCCAAAAGAAATATATTCAAATTACAATGCATGGATGCAATCAATTAATAAGGAAAAACGGAATCAATCATAGTACATAATAAGCATCATCGAATATAATCTCGAATACGTCGTCTCGAATAATAGATATAATCTCGAATACATCGTCTCGAATAATAGATATAATCTCGAACACATCGTCTCGAATAATAGATATAATCTCGAATACATCGTCTCGAATAATAGATATAATCTCGAATGCATCGTCGGATCATGCGGCGCGGGCGGTGGACACCCAAAGAGAAGGAACCCTCACAGGATCATAGCTGAAGTGAGATCCCTGAAGAAACTGCCAGGTATTGGAGAACCTGCCGCCCTCTAATGCAACCATGTAGCGATGGACGTGCTCGTCCTCCTCCCTGACACGGCGACGTACCACCTCCGGCGGGGCCGGCTCCCTCCGCACCAAAACTGGCCCACGCGAACGCCACCAAACGAGATCAGGGTCGACGACCGGGGCCGGGTTCCTCATCAAGCGGCGCGCCCCTCCAAGCAGCACCTCCCAGTGCCAGCCCGGCGGAGCCCAGTCCCGGACATGGGTCACCCGGACGTCGTCGCGGACGGGTCGACGGCGAGGATGCGAGACGGGCATCATCGAGAACAAATATTAGCTATATGCCCGCAAAAAGTAACATTTTTTAATGATTGGACTTTAATAACTAAAATTTCTAACATTTCTATATAACTAACATTCCTATAACATTTCTAACAATGCTATATAACTAACATTTCTAATACTTCTATAACTGAAAAACAAAAAAAATTATAACATTTCTATATATATAACTAACATTTGTATAACATTTCTAATATTTCTATAACTAAAAAAAGAAAAATTTCTAACTTTTTTATAACTATTTCTATAACTAAAAACAGAAAAATTCCTAATAATTCTAACTTTTCCATAACATTTCTAACAATGCTATATAACTAACTATTTCTATAACTAAAAAAAGAAAAATTCTAACTTTTTTATACCTATTTCTATAACTAAAAAACAGAAAATTTCCTAACAATTCTAACTTTTCTATAACATTTCTAACAATGCTATATAACTAACTATTTCTATAACTAAAAAAAGAAAAATTTCTAACATTTTTATAACTATTTCTATAACTAAAAAACTAAAAAATGTATGTGTGTGTGTGTGCTCACCGGCGAGGCGAGAGGCGACGGGGGGCGGCGACGGGGACGGTGACGGGCGCGGCGACGACGGGGATGGCGATGACGGGGACAGGGACGGGGCGGCGACGACGGGGACGGGCCGGGGCGGCGATGACGGGGACGGGGATGACGCGCGGGACGGGCCGGGACGGCGCGGCGGTGACGACGGGGACGACGGGGACGGGGACGACGCGGCGGCGACGACGGGGACGGGGCGGCGACGAGCGATATGGAGACGGGGGCGGCGGGCGACGAGGCAGAGGAGAAGAAGCAGATGAGAAACTGAAATTTTTGAAGTGTTTAGTTATATAGGATGGACCTTTAGTACTAAAGACCTGTTTTGGCCAGGCCAAGCGGCGGGAATAAGGATGGAAATTTTATCCATGGACATGGATACCCATGGATATGTTGGGGAATGTAGTAATTTCAAAAAAATTCCTACGCACACGCAAGATCATGGTGATGCATAGCAACGAGGGGAGAGTATGATCTACGTACCCTTGTAGATCACAACGGAAGCGTTGACACAACTTAGAGGAAGTAGTCGTACGTATTCTTCCCGATCCGACCGATCCAAGCACCGTTACTCCGGCACCTCCGAGTTCTTAGCGCACGTACAGCTCGATGACGATCCCCGGGTGCCGATCCAGCAAAGCATCGGGGAAGAGTTCCGTCAGCACGACGGCGTGGTGACGATCTTGATGTTCTACCGACGCAGGGCTTCGCCTAAGCACTACAACGATATGATCGAGGTGGAATATGGTGGCAGGGGGCACCGCACACAGCTAAGGAACGATCCCAATGATCAACTTGTGTGTCTAGAGGTGCCCCCTGCCTCCGTATATAAAGGAGCCAAGGGGGAGGGGTGCGGCCAGCCCTATGGAGGCGCAGGACGAGTCCTACTCCTACCGGGAGAGGACTCCCCCCCCCCCAATCCTATTCCAACTAGGATTCCCAAGGGGGAAAGAGGGAGAAGGGTGGCCGGCCACCTCTCCTAGTTCTAATAGGACTAGGGGAAGGGGGGAGGCGCGCAGCCCTTATGGGAAGCCCTTTCACCTTTCCACTAAGGCCCATATGATTCCCGGGGGGTTCCTGTAACCTCCCGGTACTCCGGTAAAATCCCGATTTCACCCGGAACACTTCCGATGTCCAAACATAGGCTTCCAATATATCAATCTTTATGTCTCGACCATTTCGAGACTCCTCGTCATGTCCGTGATCACATCCGGGACTCCGAACAACCTTCGGTACATCAAAATGCATAAACTCATAATAACTGTCATCGTAAAGTTAAGCGTGCGGACCCTACGGTTCGAAAACAATGTAGACATGACCGAGACACGTCTCCGGTCAATAACCAATAGCGGGACCTGGATGCCCATATTGGCTCCTACATATTCTACGAAGATCTTTATCGGTCAGACCGCATAACAACATACGTTGTTCCCTTTGTCATCGGTATGTTACTTGCCCGAGATTCGATCGTCGGTATCCAATACCTAGTTCAATCTCGTTACCGGCAAGTCTCTTTACTCGTTCTGTAATACATCATCCCGCAACTAACTCATTAGTTGCAATTCTTGCAAGGCTTAGGTGATGTGCATTACCGAGAGGGCCCAAAGATACCTCTCTGACAATCGGAGTGACAAATCCTAATCTCGAAATACGCCAACCCAACAAGTACCTTCGGAGACACCTGTAGAGCACCTTTATAATCACCCAGTTACGTTGTGACGTTTGGTAGCACACAAAGTGTTCCTCCGATAAACGGGAGTTGCATAATCTCATAGTCATAGGAACATGTATAAGTCATGAAGAAAACAATAGCAACAAACTAAACGATCAAGTGCTAAGCTAACGGAATGGGTCAAGTCAATCACATCATTCTCCTAATGATGTGATCCCGTTAATCAAATGACAACTCATGTCTATGGTTAGGAAACATAACCATCTTTGATCAACGAGCTAGTCAAGTAGAGGCATACTAGTGACACTCTGTTTGTCTATGTATTCACACATGTATTATGTTTCCGGTTAATACAATTCTAGCATGAATAATAAACATTTATCATGATTATAAGGAAATAAATAATAACTTTATTATTGCCTCTAGGGCATATTTCCTTCAATCTCCCACTTGCACTAGAGTCAATAATCTAGATTACACTATAATGATTCTAACACCCATGGAGCCTTGGTGCTGATCATGTTTTGCTCGTGGAAGAGGCTTAGTCAACGGGTCTGCAACATTCAGAACCGTATGTATCTTGCAAATCTCTATGTCTCCCACCTGGACTAGATCCCGGATGGAATTTAAGCGTCTCTTGATGTGTTTGGTCCTCTTATGAAATCTGGATTCCTTTGCCAAGGCAATTGCACCAGTATTGTCACAAAAGATTTTCATTGGACCCGATGCACTAGGTATGACACCTAGATCGGATATGAACTCCTTCATCCAGACTCCTTCGTTCGCTGCTTCCGAAGCAGCTATGTACTCCGCTTCACATGTAGATCCCGCTACGACGCTTTGTTTAGAACTGCACCAACTGACAGCTCCACCGTTCAATGTAAACACGTATCCGGTTTGCGATTTAGAATCGTCCGGATCAGTGTCAAAGCTTGCATCAACATAACCTTTTACGGTGAGCTCTTTGTCACCTCCATATACGAGAAACATATCCTTAGTCCTTTTCAGGTATTTCAGGATGTTCTTGACCGCTGTCCAGTGATCCACTCCTGGATTACTTTGGTATCTCCCTGCTAAACTTATAGCAAGGCACACATCAGGTCTGGTACACAGCATTGCATACATGATAGAGCCTATGGCTGAAGCATAGGGAACATCTTTCATTTTCTCTCTATCTTCTGCAGTGGTCGGGCATTGAGTCTTACTCAACTTCACACCTTGTAACACAGGCAAGAATCCTTTCTTTGCTTGATCCATTTTGAACTTCTTCAAAATCTTGTCAAGGTATGTGCTTTGTGAAAGTCCAATTAAGCGTCTTGATCTATCTCTATAGATCTTTATGCCTAATATGTAAGCAGCTTCACCGAGGTCTTTCATTGAAAAACTTTTATTCAAGTATCCCTTTATGCTATCCAGAAATTCTATATCATTTCCAATCAGTAATATGTCATCCACATATAATATCAGAAATGCTACAGAGCTCCCACTCACTTTCTTGTAAATACAGGCTTCTCCGAAAGTCTGTATAAAACCAAATGCTTTGATCACACTATCAAAGCGTTTATTCCAACTCCGAGAGGCTTGCACCAGTCCATAAATGGATCGCTGGAGCTTGCACACTTTGTTAGCTCCCTTTGGATCGACAAAACCTTCCGGTTGCATCATATACAACTCTTCTTCTAGAAATCCATTCAGGAATGCAGTTTTGACATCCATCTGCCAAATTTCATAATCATGAAATGCAGCAATCGCCAACATGATTCGGACGGACTTAAGCATCGCTACGGGTGAGAAGGTCTCATCGTAGTCAATCCCTTGAACTTGCCGAAAACCTTTCGCGACAAGTCGAGCTTTGTAGACAGTAACATTACCATCAGCGTCAGTCTTCTTCTTGAAGATCCATTTATTCTCAATTGCTTGCCGATCATCGGGCAAGTCAACCAAAGTCCATACTTTGTTCTCATACATGGATCCCATCTCAGATTTCATGGCTTCAAGCCACTTTGCGGAATCTGGGCTCACCATCGCTTCTTCATAGTTCGTAGGTTCATCATGATCTAGTAGCATGACTTCCAGAACAGGATTACCGTACCACTCTGGTGCGGATCTTACTCTGGTTGATCTACGAGGTTCAGTAGTATCTTGATCTGAAGTTTCATGATCATTATCATTAGTTTCCTCACTAACTGGTGTAGGTGTCACTGAAACAGTTTTCTGTGATGTACTACTTTCCAGTAAGGGAGCAGGTACAGTTACCTCGTCAAGTTCTACTTTCCTCCCACTCACTTCTTTTGAGAGAAACTCCTTCTCTAGAAATGATCCATTCTTAGCAACGAATGTCTTGCCTTCGGATCTGTGATAGAAGGTGTACCCAACAGTCTCCTTTGGGTATCCTATGAAGACACATTTCTCCGATTTGGGTTCGAGCTTATCAGGTTGAAGCTTTTTCACATAAGCATCGCAGCCCCAAACTTTAAGAAACGACAACTTTGGTTTCTTGCCAAACCATAGTTCATAAGGTGTCGTCTCAACGGATTTTGACGGTGCCCTATTTAACGTGAATGCGGCCGTCTCTAAAGCATAACCCCAAAATGATAGCGGTAAATCTGTAAGAGACGTCATAGATCGCACCATATCTAGTAAAGTACGATTACGACGTTCGGACACACCATTACGCTGTGGTGTTCCAGGTGGCATGAGTTGTGAAACTATTCCACAGTTTTTCAAATGTACACCAAACTTGTAACTCAAATATTCTCCTCCACGATCAGATCGTAGAAACTTTATTTTCTTGTTACGATGATTTTCAACTTCACTCTAAAATTCTTTGAACTTTTCAAATGTTTCAGACTTATGTTTCATTAAGTAGATATACCCATATCTGCTTAAATCATCTGTGAAGGTGAGAAAATAACGATATCCGCCACGAGCCTCAATATTCATTGGACCACATACATCGGTATGTATGATTTCCAACAAATCTATTGCTCTCTCCATAGTACCGGAGAATGGTGTTTTGGTCATCTTGCCCATGAGGCATGGTTCGCAAGTACCAAGTGATTCATAATCAAGTGGTTCCAAAAGTCCATCAGTATGAAGTTTCTTCATGCGCTTTACACCGATATGACCTAAACGACAGTGCCACAAATAAGTTGCACTTTCATTATCAAATCTGCATCTTTTGGCTTCAACATTATGAATATGTGTATTACTACTATCGAGATTCAATAAGAATAGACCACTCTTCAAGGGTGCATGACCATAAAAGATATTACTCATATAAATAGAACCACCATTATTCTCTGATTTAAATGAATAACCATCTCGCATTAAACAAGATCCAGATATAATGTTCATGCTCAACGCTGGCACCAAATAACAATTATTTAGGTCTAATATTAATCCCGAAGGTAGATGTAGAGGTAGCGTGCCGACCGCGATCACATCGACTTTGGAACCGTTTCCCACGCGCATCGTCACCTCGTCCTTTGCCAGTGCCCGCTTATTCCGTAGTCCCTGTTTCGAGTTGCAAATATTAGCAACAGAACCAGTATCAAATACCCAGGTGCTACTGCGAGCTCTAGTAAGGTACACATCAATAACATGTATATCACATATACCTTTGTTCATCTTGCCATCCTTCTTATCCGCCAAATACTTGGGGCAGTTCCGCTTCCAGTGACCAGTCTGCTTGCAGTAGAAGCACTCAGTTTCAGGCTTAGGTCCAGACTTGGATTTCTTCTCCTGAGCAGCAACTTGCTTGCTGTTCTTCTTGAAGTTCCCCTTCTTCTTCCCTTTGCCCTTTTTCTTGAAACTAGTGGTCTTGTTAACCATCAACACTTGATGCTCCTTCTTGATTTCTACCTTCGCAGCTTTCAGCATTGCGAAGAGCTCGGGAATAGTCTTGTTCATCCCTTGCATATTATAGTTCATCACGAAGCTCTTGTAGCTTGGTGGCAGTGATCGGAGAATTCTGTCAACGACGCAATCATCTGGAAGATTAACTCCCAATTGAATCAAGTGATTATTATACCCAGACATTTTGAGTATATGCTCACTGACAGAACTGTTCTCCTCCATCTTGCAGCTATAGAACTTATTGGAGACTTCGTATCTCTCAATCCGGGCATTTGCTTGAAATATTAACTTCAACTCCTGGAACATCTCATATGCTCCATGACATTCAAAACGTTGTTGAAGTCCCGATTCTAAGCCGTAAAGCATGGCACACTGAACTATCGAGTAGTCATCAGCTTTGCTCTGCCAGCCGTTCATAACATCTGGTGTTGCTCCAGCAGCAGGCCTGGCACCCAGCGGTGCTTCCAGGACGTAATTCTTCTGTGCAGCAATGAGGATAATCCTCAAGTTACGGACCCAGTCCGTGTAATTGCTACCATCATCTTTCAACTTTGCTTTCTCAAGGAACGCATTAAAATTCAACGGAACAAAAGCACGAGCCATCTATCTACAATCAACATAAACAAGCAAGATACTATCAGGACTAAGTTCATGATAAGTTTAAGTTCAATTAATCAAATTACTTAAGAACTCCCACTTAGATAGACATCCCTCTAATCTTCTAAGTGATTACGTGATCCAAATCAACTAAACCATAACCGATCATCACGTGAGATGGAGTAGTTTTCAATGGTGAACATCGTTATGTTGATCATATCTACTATATGATTCACGCTCGACCTTTCGGTCTCCGTGTTCCGAGGCCATATCTGCATATGCTAGGCTCGTCAAGTTTAACCTGAGTATTCTGCGTGTGCAAAACTGGCTTGCACCCGTTGTAGATGGACGTAGAGCTTATCACACCCGATCATCACGTGGTGTCGGGGCACGACGAACTTTGGCAACGGTGCATACTCAGGGAGAACACTTCTTGATAATTTAGTGAGAGATCATCTTATAATGCTACCGTCAATCAAAGCAAGATAAGATGCATAAAAAAGATAAACATCACATGCAATCAATATAAGTGATATGATATGGCCATCATCATCTTGTGCTTGTGATCTCCATCTCCGAAGCACCGTCATGATCACCATCGTCACCTGCGCGACACCTTGATCTCCATCGTAGCATCGTTGTCGTCTCGCCATCTTATGCTTCCACGACTATCACTACCGTTTAGTAATAAAGTAAAGCATTACATCACGATTGCATTGCATACAATAAAGCGACAACCATATGGCTCCTGCCAGTTGCCGATAACTCGGTTACAAAACATGATCATCTCATACAATAAAATTCAGCATCATGCCTTGACCATATCACATCACAACATGCCCTGCAAAAACAAGTTGGACGTCCTCTACTTTGATGTTGCATGTTTTACGTGGCTGCTACGGGCTTAAGCAAGAACCAATCTCACCTACGCATCAAAACCACAACGATAGTTTGTCAAATAGACTCCGTTTTAACCTTCGCAAGGACCGGGCGTAGCCACACTCGGTTCAACTAAAGTTGGAGAGACAGTCGCCCGCAAGCCATCTATGTGCAAAGCATGTCGAGGGAACCGGTCTCGCATAAGCGTACGCGTAAGGTTGGTCCGGGTCATCTCGTCCAACAATACCGCCGAACCAAAGTATGACATGCTGGTAGGCAGTATGACTTGTATCGTCCACAACTCACTTGTGTTCTACTCGTGCAAATAACATCAAACCATAAAACCTAGGCTCGGATGCCACTGTTGGGGAACGTAGTAATTTCAAAAAAATTCCTACGCACACGCAAGATCATGGTGATGCATAGCAACGAGGGGAGAGTATGATCTACGTACCCTTGTAGATCACAACGAAAGCGTTGACACAACGTAGAGGAAGTAGTTGTACGTATTCTTCCCGATCCGACCGATCCAAGCACCGTTACTCCGGCACCTCCGAGTTCTTAGCACACGTAAAGCACGATGACGATCCCCGGGCTCCGATCCAGCAAAGCGTCGGGGAAGAGTTCTGTCAGCACGACGGCGTGGTGACGATCTTGATGTTCTACCGACGCAGGGCTTCGCCTAAGCACTACAACGATATGATCGAGGTGGAATATGGTGGCAGGGGGCACCGCACACGGCTAAGGAACGATCTCAATGATCAACTTGTGTGTCTAGAGGTGCCCCCTGCCTCCGTATATAAAGGAGCCAAGGGGGAGGGGTGCGGCCAGCCCTATGGAGGCGCAGGAGGAGTCCTACTCCTACCGGGAGTAGGACTCCCCCCCCCCAATCCTATTCCAACTAGGATTCCCAAGGGGGAAAGAGGGAGAAGGGTGGCCGGCCACCTCTCCTAGTCCTAATAGGACTAGGGGAAGGGGGGAGGCGCGCAGCCCTTATGGGCAGCCCTTTCACCTTTCCACTAAGGCCCACTAAGGCCCATATGATTCCCGGGGGGTTCCGGTAACCTCCCGGTACTCCGGTAAAATCCCGATTTCACCCGGAACACTTCCGATGTCCAAACATAGGCTTCCAATATATCAATCTTTATGTCTCGACCATTTCGAGACTCCTCGTCATGTTCGTGATCACATCCGGGACTCCGAACAACCTTCGGTACATCAAAATGCATAAACTCATGATAACTATCATCGTAACGTTAAGCGTGCGGACCCTACGGTTCGAGAACAATGTAGACATGACCGAGACACGTCTCCGGTCAATAACCAATAGCGGGACCTGGATGCCCATATTGGCTCCTACATATTCTACGAAGATCTTTATCGGTCAGACCGCATAACAACATACGTTGTTCCCTTTGTCATCGGTATGTTACTTGCCCGAGATTCGATCGTCGGTATCCAATACCTAGTTCAATCTCGTTACCGGCAAGTCTCTTTACTCGTTCCATAATACATCATCTCACAACTACCATATTAGTTGTAATGCTTGCAAGGCTTATGTGATGTGCATTACCGAGAGGGCCCAGAGATACCTCTCCGACAATCGGAGTGACAAAACCTAATCTCGAAATACGCCAACCCAACATGTACCATTGGAGACACCTGTAGTTACTCCTTTATAATCACCCAGTTACGTTGTGACGTTTGGTAGTACCCAAAGTGTTCCTCCGGTAAACGGGAGTTGCATAATCTCATAGTTATAGGAACATGTATAAGTCATGAAGAAAGCAATAGCAACATACTAAACGATCGGGTGCTAAGCTAATGGAATGGGTCATGTCAATAGATCATTCAACTAATGATGTGACCTCGTTAATCAAATAACAACTCATTGTTCATGGTTAGGAAACATAACCATCTTTGATTAACGAGCTAGTCAAGTAGAGGCATACTAGTGACACTTTGTTTGTCTATGTATTCACACATGTATTATGTTTCCGGTTAATACAATTCTAGCATGAATAATAAACATTTATCATGATTATAAGGAAATAAATAATAACTTTATTATTGCCTCTAGGGCATATTTCCTTCAGGGATATCCAACCCGAATGGATAGGATTTGGATATGCTTTTGCGCCCATGGACAGTGCCCAAATCCGACCCGATTACTCGTGGATTGGGCATGGACATAATCTTGTACCCATGGATATTTTCAAACCCGACCCGATCGTCTGACTTAACGAGCAATATTCTGCTACCCCTACCCCATAGTCACATGTCCCACTATAATTTTATCCTTTATCTAAAACACCCAAAAGAAATTACACAATCCCCACCGTAACATACACCAACGCACCTTCTCATCCTATTATCTACACTAATTAAATGACTTGTCATTGAGAATCGGTTTCATCTCCTTGGGTTACTCCTCTCATAGCCCTAGAGGTGGCCACCGCTGCCAGCTGCTACCCCCACGTAAGGTGGATCGCTGCAGCAGCCACTACTGGCCTGCGACAACCCAGCTCCATGTCTCCTTGACCCCTCCATCTTCGCTTTCCCACACACGCACTGATGCATGGCCGCAGTAATGGGACAATGCAAGGGCTATGACTGCACGGCAGAGAGTGAGCACGCCAATGTAGAGTGCACATTGTGCAATGAGTTATGTCTTATGTATAGGTCTTGAGAGGACCCGATGGATATCCAATGGGTATGGATATCCATCGGATTTGGACATGGTCACAATTTTTCGCCCATGGATTTTTTTATGGATGGTCTGGGACTGCCTTCATGGATATGGATATGGATTTGATATTCTTCAACCCGATCCAAACCCGACCCATTGCCATCCTTAGGCGGGAACCGCACACCCTTTAGTACCGGGTGGTGGCTCCAACTGGTACTAAAGGGGGGGCCTTTAGTACCGGTTGGAGCCACCACCCGGTACTAAAGGGGGTGCGCTGGCAAGGTGTTGTGCGGCAAGTTTAGTCCCACCTCGCTAGCCGAGGGGCGTCCGCACTGGTTTATAAATCCCCATGCGGTAGCTCTCTCGAGCTCCTCTCCAAAGCAGGCCTACTGGGCCTACATGTTCTGTGCTGCCTTGTGGACCTACTGGGCCTTTGCGGGCCTGCATCCTGGCCCAACAACAGGTTGGGTTTCTAGTCGTATGCAGGCCGCTCTGGCCCAGTAGGCGGGCTTTTTTTGCTTTATTTATTTTTTAGTTGTTTTTTGGTATTTAGAGTTTCTTTGTGAATATTTTTGCTTTAGGTACAAAAAATTACAAACTTTCTGTTAGTGCCCGTAGTTTTCAAATTTGAATAGTTTAAA
This sequence comes from Triticum urartu, assembly GCF_003073215.2. Taxonomy (NCBI): domain Eukaryota; kingdom Viridiplantae; phylum Streptophyta; class Magnoliopsida; order Poales; family Poaceae; genus Triticum; species Triticum urartu. The sequence continues at coordinate 59,833,541 of NC_053023.1, read as the reverse complement.
TTTTAAATTATTTGAAATTAGTGTGAATCACTAGTTTGTGAATAACTTAACTTTAAAAATCAGTAAAGGCATGAAAGAATTTGTTTGCACATAAAATTTCTTCGCGTTTCAAATGCCAAAACACATAACTACCCTAACTATTACAGAGATTCCCTCCTAGGTGTGAAACACAAAAGAAAGTGATGATAGTGAAGCCGATCACATCCCAGATCTTTGGGTGTGAAACTTTTTCTTCGTGTGTGTCCCTTTGCGCCGTAACCATGGAAAATCTTCATCATTTAACGGGATGCTCGGTTCAATATTCACTGTGAATGGAGCAATTTCATCAAACTTTTCATAATCTTCTGACATGTCTATCTTGTCATCCACTCCCACGATGTTTCTCTTCCTAGAAAGAACTATGTGCCGCTTTGGCTCATCGTATGATGCATTCGCTTCCTTATCTTTTCTTTTTCTTGGCTTGGTAGACATGTCCTTCACATAGAAAACTTGTGCGACATCGTTGGCTAGGACGAATGGTTCGTCTGCATACGCAAGATTGTTGAGATCCACTGTTGTCATTCCGTACTGCGGGTTTTCCGTTACCCCGCCTCGTGTCATATTGACCCATTTGCACCGAAACAAAGGGACCTTCAAACCACGTCGATAGTCAAGTTCCCATATGTCCTGTATATAACCATAATATGTTTCCTTTCCTGTCTTGGTTTTTGCATCAAAGCGGACACCACTGTTTTGGTTGATGCTCTTCTTATCTTGGGCGATCGTGTAAAATGTATTACCATTTATCTCGTACCCTTTGAAAGTCATTATATTCGAAGATGGTAACTGGGACAGCAAGTACAGGTCATCTTCAATAGAGGTGTCATGCATGGTACGTGTCTGCAACCAGCTGGCGAAACTGGTTCACGTGTAATCCAGTCATTAGACCGCTCCGGGTCTTTGGAGCGTAGCAAATTCTTGTGTTCATCCATATACGGAGCCACCAAGGCGGAATTCTGTAGAACTGTGTAGTGTGCTTCAGTGAGAGAATGTCCGTCCATACATATTATTTGTTCCCCTCCTAGCGTGCCTTTTCTATCCAGTCTGCCCTTATGCCGCGATTCAGGAACACCAATCGGCTTAAGGTCAGGAATAAAGTCAATACAAAACTCAATGACCTCCTCATTTTCATGGCCCTTGGAGATACTTCCTTCTGGACTAGCACGATTATGAACATATTTCTTTAAGACTCCCATGAACCTCTCAAAGGGGAACATATTATGTAGAAATACAGGACCCAAAATGTTAATCTCTTCGCATAGGTGAACTAGGACGTGCGTCATGATGTTGAAGAAGGATGGTGGGAACACCAACTCGAAACTGACAAGACATTGCACCAAATCATTCTCTAACCTTGGTATGATTTCTGGATCGATTACCTTCTGAGAGATTGCATTGAGAAATGCACATAGCTTCACAATGGCTAATCGAACGTTTTCCGGTAGAAGCCCCCTCAATGCAACCGGAAGCAGTTGCGTCATAATCACGTGGCAGTCATGAGACTTTAGGTTCTGAAACTTTTTCTCTGCCATGTTTATTATTCCCTTTATATTCGACGAGAAGCCAGATGGTATCTTAATACTAAGAAGGCACTCAAAAAAGATTTGCTTCTCTTCTTTGGTAAGAGCGTAGCTTGCATGACCCTGATGTATGCCGTCTTTTCCGTGCATACGTTGCTGGTCCTCTCGTGCCTCAGGTGTATCTTTTGTCTTCCCATACACGCCCAAGAAGCCAAGCAGGGTCACACAAAGATTCTTCGTCACGTGCATCACGTCGATTGCGGAGCGGACCTCTAGGTCTTTCCAATAGGGCAGGTCCCAAAATATAGATTTCTTCTTCCACATAGGTGCGCGTCCCTCAGCGTCATTTGGAATAGGTTGTCCACCAGGACCCTTTCCAAAGACCACCTTCAAATCCTTGACCATATCATGTACATCAGCACCAGTACGGTGGCGAGGCTTCGTCCGGTGATCCGCCTCACCTTTGAAATGCTTGCCTTTCTTTCTTACGGGATGCCTGCTCGGAAGAAATCGACGATGTCCCAGGTACACATTCTTCTTACAATTAGCCAAATATATACTGTCGGTATCGTCCAAATAGTGCATGCATGCGCGGTATCCTTTGTTTGTCTGTCATGAAAGGTTACCGAGAGCAGGCCAATCATTGATGGTCACGAACAGCAATGCCTTTAGGTCAAATTCTTCCCCCATGTGCTCATCCCACGCACGTACACCTGTTCCATTAGACAGTTGTAAGAGTTCTTCAACTAATGGCCTTAGGTACACATCAATGTCGTTGCCGGGTTGCTTAGGACCTTGGATGAGCACTGGCATCATAATGAACTTCCACTTCATGCACAACCAAGGAGGAAGGTTATAAAAACATAGAGTCACAGGCCAGGTGCTATGGTTGCTGCTCTGCTCCCCAAAAGGATTAATGCCATCTGCGCTTAGACCAAACCATACGTTCCTTGCGTCATCTGCAAAATCCTTCCCGTACTTTCTTTCGATTTTTCTCCACTGCGACCCGTCAGCGGGTACTCTCAACTTTCCGTCTTTCTTACAGTCTTCTCTGTGCCATCTCATCGCCTTGGCATGCTCTTTGTTTTGGAACAAACGTTTCAACCGTGGTATTATAGGAGCATACCACATCACCTTGGCAGGAATCTTCTTCCTGGGGCGCTCGCCCTCGACATCACCAGGGTCATCGCGGCTGATCTTATAGCGCAATGCACCGCATACCGGGCAAGCGTTCAAATCCTCGTACTCACCGCGGTAGAGGATGCAATCATTAGGGCATGCATGTATCTTCTGCACCTCTAACCCTAGAGGGCATACAACCTTCTTTGCTTGGTACGTACTCTCGGGCAATTCGTTGTCCTTTGGAAGCATATCCTTTATCATTACCAGCAACTTTCCAAATCCCTTGTCAGATACACCATTCTCTGCCTTCCATTGCAGCAATTCCAGTGTGGTGCCCAGCTTTTTCTTGTCACCTACGCAATTCGGGTACAACAATTTTTTGTGATCCTCTAACATGCGCCGCAATTTCTTCTTCTCCAAATCACTTGCGCAGTTTCTCTTTGCATCGGCAATGGCCCGACCTAGATCATCAACGGGCTCATCCGATGCCTCTTCTTCAGCTTCTTTCGGCATTGCCGGCTCAGCCTCTTCCCGCATTACCGGCTCAGCTTCTTCCCTCATTGTTGTATCATCGTATTCAGGGAACCCATGGCCAGGATAGCTGTCGTCGTCCTCTTCTTCTTCATTGTCTTCCATCATAACCCCTCTTTCTCCATGCTTGGTCCAAACATTATAGTGGGGCATGAAACCGGACTCAAACAGGTGGACGTGAATGGTTCTTGACGTAGAGTAATTGCAACCATTCTTACAGCCAGCACATGGACAATGCATAAAACCATCCGCTCGCTTGTTTGCCTCAGCCGCAAGCAGAAAAGTACGCACGCCATTAATGAACTCGGGAGAGCATCGGTCATCGTACATCCATTGCCGGCTCATCTTCAATACACAGCACCGAAAACATCAAATTAATACAATACATAAAGTTCATACATAAAGAGCATACATCACTTCAATGCAACAGACAAATAACTCTCTAGCTAAAGAATTTAAATGCAACAACAAATGCGATCAAGATCGCAATTAAGGTAACAATTGATCCAACAGCATAATGATACCAAGCCTCACTATGAATGGCATATTTTCTAATCTTTTCTAATCTTCAAGCGCATTTTCTCCATCTTAATCTTGTGATCATCGACGACATCGGCAACATGCAACTCCAATTCCATCTTCTCCCCCTCAATTCTTTTCAATTTTTCCTTCAAATCCTCGTTTTCTCTTTCAACTAAATTTAACCTCTCGACAATAGGGTCGGTTGGAATTTCGGGTTCAACTACCTCCTACATACAAATATCTATGTCAACTTGATGGGCATAATTTGTCATAAACACGAAATGCAATGAATAGTTTGAAAAGAGAATATACCACATCCGAATCATAACCCGGACGAGGGCCGACGGGGACGGATATCAAAACCATGGCACTATGCATAACAAACAACGTATGGGTAAGATAATTATACGAGTAACTATATATCCGAATCACACAAACATCATTTTTTATATAAAACTTCATGAACAAGAGGCTCACCATAAGGTGGTGCCGGCGACGGGACATTGCGAGCGATCGACGGTGGTTACGACGGAGATTTAGAAGGTACTAAGTAAACCACACCTACATATGCAAAACTAAGTGTTATTTTTGACCTCAAATTGCATATAAATCAAATACTGACACATATATATAATTCCTCCCAAATTACTAAACTCAAAAATCAATCACTATATAAAGCATTGCACGAGCTAATCTAGCAATGAGAGATGAAAGGAAAGAGTTGCTAACCTTTGTGATCATTTGAATGGATGGGGGCCTTCAAATCTTGGGCAAAATGTGTGATAAGCTTGAGAGGAAGAGGGAAAAGAACAGAGAGGAGAGGGGAAAGGGGAAGAACAGAGCGAGCTCGGGTGGACGAAGGGTCTATGTAGGACGACCTTTAGTACCGGTTCGTGATACGACCCGGTACTAAAGGTGCTGGAGGGGCCCCGGACTGACAGCATCCTGCGACCACTCACTTTAGTACCGGTTCGTGGAACGAACCGGTGCTAAAGATTCGCCACGAACCGGTACTAATGAGAGCGGCCCAGCTAGCCGTTGGAACCGGCACTAATGTACACATTAGTGCCGGCTTAAATTCAAAACGGCACTAATGTGCGTCACGTTTGATCCTTTTTCTACTAGTGCTATATGACATAATCAACTCTAGAAGTCTCCTAAAAAGAAAGAATTATATTTTGCCAAGCTACACATGCGCTCTTTGTCAAGAACAAGCAAAAGAAACTTCCTTGCACCTTCTTTAGGACTGTCAGTTTGCTCAGTCATGCGGACTGCATTGCCCCAAATAGGCATAAAGGGATATCCGCTTTTGATGGCATCATCTTCCTCAAACAAGTTTTCCTCCCTTAGATTGCCATGAACATTGTTATAATAGGTTGCTGGAATATATGGATGCAAAGGAACGGGAAGATTTTCAGAAACATTAGGCCAACATTGAAAGCCTGGAAATTTGGACGAAGGCATGATCTTTCTTTAGTGAAGCACATAACCAAACATAAGAACATCAATTGCCTAGAGCAATGGATAAACTCCCATCTTCCTTAGTTCTCAGCTTATGATTTTTCCATATTAGAGAAAACGGGAGTTGGATAATTTTCTTTTCTTTTCTTTTTGTTTTCTTTTACACATAACTTGGGGTAAAAAAAGATCAAGCTATATGCATACACAACCCAAATCACGAGTCTAGACGCAGGATCCACGTGCTCCATACCTAGGTGCTATAAAAGTTTCCTCCTGTGATGATGTATTGTCATGTACTAAAAATGAATGAAAAAAAAAGTTAAGAACTTGCAAAGAAAAATACACGCAAACAGGATACGTTTGCGCGCTGGTCACCCAGCCACCGCATCCCAGGACATTCCCGGACACGACCCCAAATCCCTATCCAAACAGACAGAATCCGGACAAAACGGACGTCCGTTTGAGGGCCGCGCGGTGGAGTTGGCCTAAATCCCGACGCATCTACGCACACCCACTCGCCGGGGTTAGCAATGAATGAATGATCCAAGCCTGTCAATCTAACAGCAGGGCGCAGGGTACAATTCCCCAATCTCCATCACGCCCCCACGAGGCAATGTCTATGACAGGAGTGGTGAGACAGCGAGCGGTCTACGGTCTACTGCGCCTTAAACATCTCTGTCAGAGGCCGTAATTATTCCTTGTCCAAGCGGAAAAGCTGCCCTCCGCTGCCGCCGCTGCCTGCCTCCCTCCCTCCCTCCGATTTTATTATTTGCCCTGGAGCTCCACGGTGCCGCCTTCAACCGCTAGCTCCAACCATAACCTGCTGGCGCCGGCGCCCATGCCGATGCCGATGCCGATGCCAGTGCGCGCGCCGCTGTAGGGGTAGCAGTGGCGGCACGGCCGGCATGCAGCTCTCCGACGGCTCCAGCGGCTCGAGGTACGGGCGGAGTTTGGCATGCGCACCGGCACATGGTCACGCTCCGGGGCTTTGCATCGGGCCGTCTCTGTCGCTTGCACCGCCTGCTTTCTCCCTCGTCGACACAGCACCTCGCTCTGCCCGCCCTAATCGTTAACGGACGTAGCTTTCACCGGAAATGTTTGGGCACAAGAAGAATAGAGAGAGTGCACTGATACATCACGCTACGAAAGGCAAGAAACTACCGGTGCATCTTAAGGTGGATGCATCCTTCACTAAATTCCGTACCTACAAGACCCACCATGGATGCATCCTTCACTAAATTCCTACCTAAATCCTCGGCCTCGTCACGGCTCATGATCGTCAGTGACATGTGGACGTGGTGCTCGCTGAGCAAGCCCGAACCACAGCACGCATCCAATCCAGCCTGAAGTAGTTGCTTCTTCCAATAATCTTGACGAGAACTAACCAGCACTGCCGAGATGCCATGGCAGCGCTTTCCAGCGTGACTTGTCGATTGTTCACTTGCTCAGTAGTACCACTCCTACTCGTGTAGGCTGTACCCAGAAAAGGATCGCTCACCCATTGGCGCATCCGTCCGTAGGCCGTAGCCCAGCCCGCAATGAGGTCAAATCTCTTCTGCGACGGACGGACGAATATGTGCATGGCAAAGCAAAGTCCCGGCACGTACTCCACCACTAGCACCGCCGATACGGCGAGACGTGATCGCGCCAAGACTTTCCAGTGCGGCCTGGCGACTACTATTCACTTCCATACCCCGTTCATCGATTGGTGCACCTGCAGCTCCCCTCGCCCGCAACGGCACAAGGAGCGGATCAAAATCCGATCCGCGACGGACGGACGAAACGAATATACGGCAAAGCAAAAGTTCATGTAGCGCCCCAACACCCTCCTGTGATCGGATTTCCTGCTCCCATCCTTTTCCCCTCTTTCTCTCCTCTGAATGCGCGCTCGAGCAAAAGCCTTGATCGGCCTCCACGGCTGGAGCTAGCCCTAGCCGTCGTAGCATGCAGTAGGAGCAGCATGAGCATACCCCTACTGGTACGTACGCCGCGGTAAGTGTGCCGGGCTTTCGGCATCGAAAGCAGGGCCGTCAGTCGGGAATTAAATTCCCCCGCAGGGAAAGCCTGCCCGCGCTGTGCGCGCGCGCAGGGCCTGCTTTGCTTCACTCAAATCAGCCCCCGTCTCCCTGGCATCTGCGTAATGGCTCAGGTTCTCTGGAAACAAAAAAGAGAAAACAAACATGCAGAGGGGAGACGTGCCAGCGGCGGAGTCCCGAGTAGGCATGTCATGCGTTTGGCGCCGGCGCATGCCACAACGGGAGGCTAGCGGGCGCGCACTGTGCCGCTCTGACACGCACAGCGCGCGCGCTCGCCGTGAACGGGTGCGCGTCGCGCCCGCGCCCTGTGCGCCCGGGCCACGCCGGCCGCGCCGCAAAGGGGGCGCCGCGACGTGGAGTTCGTTGCCGGCGGTGAACAGCGTGCACTGTGAATGGGGTGTGTGGCATGGTATCGTAGGCACGCGCACATGCGCGCCACGCCAAGCGGCGGGCCCCTGACGCGTGCGTGACATGCGCCGGGCGGGGCAAGATCGCTGGCTCGCGCGTCGCTCACTTGTCCCGTCGGCTCTGCGAGGTCCGACGTGGCTGTACACCAACACGAGCGGCATCACGTCACGTCAGTCGTGTCCATAGGCTAGGAGGACACGCGTGCGGCCCGTAGCCCGACCTGGCGAAAACACGTGTGCGCGCTTGGGCCACGCCCGGCGTCCAATCGTGTCTCCAGCCTTTTCTTTTCTTTCGACAAAGGAAGGCCGCGCCGACGGCGCTATGGTGCGTGGGCCGGCCAGCATGGTCTTCCTTTTCGGTTGCTTCCTCTCCCTGTTCGTTTGTTTCTTTTGCTTATGTTTCTGACGAAATAGATGTTCTACCATTTTAAAAATATGATCACCATACTTTAAAGAAAACTTTGAAACATAAAGATTTGTTCACATAATTTGTTAAAAAGGCTCGTAGAATTTGAAAATTTGTTCATCGCATTTAGTAAATGTTCACGAGTATGTTCTTAGTTTTTTCAGAAAATGTTCATGAAATATCAAAATATATCCGTGTAAAATTTAAAACATGTATTGTACCATTTAAAAAATGTTCATGACATGCTTTTTTTCTTTTGAATGTTTAAGTATATGTTAGTGATATTTTTGAAAAATGTTTAACGCATGTGTGAAAATGTGCTCAGTGTTCATTGAAAGAGAGTTCAACGTGCATTTGACGAAAGCTCAACATGCGTTAAAAAAAGTTGTACGCAAATTTTAAAAATCTTCATCGTCTATCTTGTTAAGTCCAGACCACAACCATCACTTTTCGGCTGTTACGCGTGGCACATCTAGTTTGACTCCATAAACCAACACTAGTCGTTTCTGCACACCTTTTTCTCGCACCAAGGAACAATTTTCCAATTGATCATCCATCCTCAAACTGCTCCAAATTAAACACATTTAACTTGGGGTTCTTTAGAGATGGGATTCTGAAAAATACGACGCTTCTTGTGGATATGAGTATTGAGTAGTCTACCATTCATATCGAGCCAAGATGCCACACACATCATCTGTCAAGGAACTGTCGTCCTCATCGACCCAATAGGAATGTTCCCTCTTAACATGTTTATGCATGTCAGTACTAACATCCACATTGGCCAACTATGAGTTACGACGGGACACACACACGTCATGTGTATGTGTGCGTTACCGACCCGCACAAGCCCATATAACCATGATGGCCGACACTGAGGCCATTTATAACGCCCACCCATAGCCATGAGTTTGGGACCGTTATACCTCATGAGATATATATACAGGGTCGCGCTATTCGTCACTTTGGATGAGGAATAGTTATTCTTCACCCCCTCTATTTTACCATCAATGCATCGTAATTTTACGTTTCGTAAGTTTAGTCTTATTTCCGACGCAAAAAGAGACTGTAAGAAAATATATAATCGCCGTAAAAAATATTTTATGTTATGTAAAATTACAAACGTAAAAACATAGTCTAAAATACACATACAATGCAAATTTTCTTGTATTATGACCTATATTTTTATTTTTTTATGTTAAATTTTACGTAGTGAATCAATAGAAATGTAACTATTTGAATTCCAAACGTAATTTAATTATGAAATGATCGTAAGATTACCTCGGGTGAAGAATAACGTATTCTGCATCCTGGGTGATGAATAGTAACATATTCATATATTCATATATATATATATATATATATATATATATATATATATATATATATACTCCCACTGGCCGATACTAGTATTTTTTTACAAAGGAAATACAATACAAAAAAAGCACAAAGCAGACATAACAAACAAGAAATGATGAAAAAAAACCCAGAAAAAATAGGGGAGAACCAATAGAGAAAAAAGAGAAGAAAAATAGACCACGGAGCCGTACCAAGACAGGGCGAAAGTTACAAAAACCGGTATGAATTGTGTATATAAGCTACCCCAAACCATATATGGGCTGGTGAGGGTGCCACCTTATTGGGGGCACTTTTTTCTGGCCATAAGCGCACTTTGACGCTTTCATGTGGTGCGCTGCAGGGTCTTCATGTATCGCACACTGGACACTTATCACATCGGAATGATTTTCTAGTTTCTTTTTTCTTGTTTAGTTCTTTTGTTGTCAGTTTTTCCTATGTTTTTTCCCTATTTCTTCAGGGAAAAAAAATCAGTTTTTGTTTATCATGAGCGTGCAGCACATTTGTCTTTCCGTGTTAAACACAATTGTGCTTCTCACGTGAAAGCACAATTCTGCTTCCCCAAAAGGTGAAGCACGTGTGTGTATATGTGCTTTCATAAGAAGCACAAGTGTGTTTTCACGTGAAACATAATATAGTACATTTCCGAAGAACCATGTGAAGTATAGTTTTGCAACATAGATTTCGCCGAGAAAAGTTCATCGAAATCAATATGTGATCTAATTTAAAAAATCTTGATGTGGGAAATGCAACGGTGAAAATAATTTGTGATTTAAACGCATGGTTCAAGATAAATCATTTTCAAAATACAACTTTATATGAAAAAACACACTAGATAACCCACTCATCTCTTTCTAGCCCACCAAAGCGCTAATGGAAGTGACATTTGATTTCTGTATGATCCAGCCCACCAAAGCGCTAGATGGCGGAGGATAAGCCTAGGCTCAAACAGAAAGCACGGCCCAGTCCGACTAGTCCCATTCCCCCACCTCCGTCCTCTGCTGCCGACGGACGATGGCGTCCGTCCCGGAGGCGCGGCCGGCGCCGCTCGCCGCCTTCGCGTCGCTCCTCGCCGCGCGCCGCTTCGGGGCGGCGAAGTCGATGCTCCCGTCCCTCCTCACCCCCACCCTCCTCGCGGTCCCCTTCGCCGACCTCGCGGCCGGCTCCCTCCCGCGCGCCGCGCCGCGGCACGCCGTCGCGGCCTTCCACGACATGCTCTTCCGCGCGTACGCAGACGCGGGTGTCCCCGAGCGCGCGGCCGAGGCGCTCGACCTCACCGTCTCCCGCCTCGGCAGCCTCGACCCGCGCTCGCTCACCTCGTCGCTGCTCTCGCTCCGCCGGACCGGCCATCTGCTCCCCGCCGCCGAGCTCCTCAGGAAGGCGCTCGCTTCCTGCCCGGGCTCCATCACGCCCCTCTCGGCCTCGGTCGTCGTCGACGGTTTCTGCAAGGCCGGCCGCATGGACGACGCCCGCCGCCTGCTCGACGAAATGCCAAGCCACGGCGTGAAGCTCAACGCGTGCTGCTATAACTCGCTGCTCGACACCTACACGCGCCAGAAGAATGATGGACGGGTCGCGGAGGTGCTGAAGGAGATGGAGAGTGGAGGCGTGGAGCCGACTGTCGGGACGTATACGATCCTTGTCGATGGTTTGTCGATGGCTGGCGATATCAGCAAGGTTGAGTCCGTGTTTGATGAGATGAAGAGGAAGAATGTCGCAGGCGATGTCTACTTCTACAGTGCGGTCATCAATGCGTATTGTCGGGCTGGGAATGTGCGGAGGGCGTCTGAGGTGTTCGACGAATGCGTTGGCAATGGCATCGAGCCGAATGAGCGTACTTATGGAGCATTGATCAATGGGTTCTGCAAGATTGGGCAGATGGAGGCTGCTGAGATGTTGCTGAAGGATATGCAGGTGAGAGGAGTAAGACATAACCAAATCGTTTTCAATACGATGATTGATGGGTATTGTCGCCATGGCATGGTGGACAAGGCCCTGGAAATTAAGGCAGTCATGGAGAGGATGGACATCCAGTTGGATGTCTATACATACAACACGCTTGCGTGTGGGCTCTGCAGGGTGAATAGAATGGAAGAGGCCAAGAAGCTACTGCATATCATGACCGAGAATGGAGTTGAGTCAAACTATGTCAGCTACACCACGTTGATCAGCATCCATTCCAAGGAGGGTGACATGGTAGAGGCAAGAAGGCTGTTCCGAGATATGGAAGGTAAGGGGTCAAGACCGAGTGTCGTAACCTACAATGTCATGATTGACGGGTACATCAAGAATGGGAGCATACGTGAAGCCGAGCGGTTCAAAAAGGAGATGGAGAAGAAAGGGCTTGTTCCAGATGTATACACTTACGCAGCAATAGTTCATGGGCACTGTGTCAATGGGAAGGTGGATGTGGCACTGCGGTTGTTTGAAGAGATGAAGCTGAGGGGTGCCAAACCTAACGTTGTGGCATACACAGCTCTGATATCAGGTCTAGCAAAGGAAGGCAGATCAGAGGAGGCCTTTCAGTTGTATGACAATATGTTGGCAGCTGGATTGACTCCAGATGATACTCTATATTCTATGCTTGTTGGAAGCCTCCATACAGATAAAAGAAAACATGAAATCCCATGAGGAATGTAAGGTTTGTCAGGCTTATTGTTCTTAACAGATGATACCGTAAGGGAATTGACCGAATCCTCTCTCACATGAATCACCATGAACACTAAGGCTGGTAGCACCATTGCCATGCCCAGGGCTGATGTGCTACAGGGATCCGGAGTCGCTACCAGTTCGAGGCAGGACCGCAGAAAGACTGGCACAACATTGATTTGGTGCTGTACCAGTTCGATGCCGCCGAGTACCTCCACATGGAGGAGCGTGGAGGAGGACATCTTGTAAGGTGAGGGCCAAAGGCTTGGTTTTACCGTGTTGACTGGAACATCTGAATGGATAGAAACCTACTGTCGTATTATTTTGTTCAGGGCTTCAGGCCTTTGGATGTACTGAATGATTAATTGTTATGAGATGAGGGGCTTGCCTATTTTGGAGCATGTCGATGTTAATTGTTTTTGTCTTACTTCTGGTGCATTGAATTTGGATATTTGGCACCTGGATCAGATTATTTGCTGAATAGGTTAAAAGTTATAGCAAGTTCATTTTTGAAACTGAATTAGTTGATAAACCTTCAAACTGAGGGTCCAGACATGATGTGCTGAAGTGAGCAAGTATTATACTAACAACACCGTATAAATGCCCGCCCAGTCTTCAGTTTGGCAGTCTTGATAATTGTCATCCTTATGCTTGTCTTCTAATGCGTTGACTTGCTTTGACTGTCAAATTTAGGACATGTTGGCTTTGGTTTCTTCCTCTGGCATACATGTATTTTTTAATATAGTTATATTGACATACTCCGGAAGTTCATGTTTTCACTTGAGGTTAGCCAAGCCGAGCCTTTGGATGTCAGTAATGACTATTATGGTCTTACTGTTAGTTCTTGACAGGTATTCGAAGTTAGAACCTCTTTAAACTGTAATAACTATCTTAGTTGATTTGGTAATCATGAATGGTAGAATCTTCAGAAGTGTTGGTCAAAGATTTGTGGTCTGCTGGTCTTGCAAAGCTGTTTCCTTTCCGTAGTGAACTTGATATGCTTAGTGGCCTGATTGTAGATAACTAGATGTACCAAACTATGAATTTATGTCATGGGATTTTTTTTTTTGAACTTTTGATCCACCGCTTTCTTGTAACCACAGCATGTGGTGGCAATTAGGTTGGCATGGGAAGCTGTAACCACCAATAGGCTGCTGCCATCATGACATTGGTCATGCACATTGAACTAGTATTAGCCAAAGCGTAAACTATCAGTTGGCTTAAATCATGCAATCGATGATTAATTTCTGTTTGCTTATAGTGGCACGTCTATGATACACATGGTTTGAACCCTGTGATTCTGATTTTACAGCTTCATGCTTGCAGGTCTGGTTTGGCTACAGTACAGTCAGTATTGAAAGATTTGCGTTCTCTGTTCTTGCCAAACCGCAATCAATTTAAAGTTCTACCACCATTCTGGATTGTGCAACTGAGAAATGGCAGAAACGAGGCGAGGAGCGGAGATCTGGTCTATACACTATACACTAACCTATTCGAAAAGTTCTTCTCTCTGGAAGTTCCATGGTTAACTTATTATGCTACTGCAGTATTACCTAGTGCTCACTGCGGATTGCAGCGCCGTGAGCTTCTTATGTTAGTAATACCATAAGTTCAGTTTCTCTGAAATAAAATGGGTGTGTAAAATCGGCTACAAAAGGACTTGATTCAGAGTATTTATGGAACCATTTCTCTAATTCAAGTACCTTTTCAAAATACATGGTATATAGAACTGTTACAAAATAAGCAATTCTTGTCCATTTTATAATGTTTCACTCTTGCAGGGTTTTGAAACATACACACTTCAGTTTGCTGATGCTGGTATACTGGCATGTGGCAAGCAAGCGCGATGTGCAAGCAAGTTCATATACATATCTACCCCTCCTGATCTAATGTAGTACCACTATGTATTTACCTACTTTTCTGGGTGGTCCACAGGAGTAAGTTGAACATCCACCAGCACAAGTTCTGTTTGAATCAGGGGCCGCAAATTTCATGCTTGCACCGCTGTTTGTTGCTCCGTCTGTTCATCACCGGTTTTGAGTACCTGGTCTTGTGTCTTCCTGGCTTGCTCCGTTTTTGAGCTTGCCTTCTCTTCCTGGAGAGCAGCCCTGATTTCCTTGATGTCCTTGAAGCAACAAATGACACAATGTGAGCTTGAAATGTTTACAGGATACACAGAGCCAGAAAGTAGTAAAAAGTTTGACAGAAAGAGGACACACGGATTTCAGGTGCTGCACTTCAGAAGCGAGGCCCTCCTTCACCTCCACAAGCTCCTACAGGTAACTTAACCGTCAGCATAAGTAATTCATCCCAGCCTGGGAAAACAGAGAGCCGTGGAAACTGTATTACTCCGCCCGTGTCTTTTTACTTCACATATTAGGTTTATCTTAAGTCAATCTTTGTAAAATTTAATCAAATATATGTTTCAGAAGTATGAACATCTACAATACCAACTAAGTACAATATTTCACAATAAAATCTAATTATATTGATTTGGTATTGTAAATGTAGATATGTTTTTCCATAAATTTAGCCAAAATTTAAAAAGTTTAACTTCAAGCAAACCTGATATGCGAACTAAAAAGTAGTAACGGAGTAGTGGTACTCACGTTGTGGCAGGTCTTGACCTGCGCCTCAACGTCGGAGCGCCATTTCTGCACGTCCTGGAACACAGGGTCCAAGGTCAAAGTCAAACTGCTCACAGGAGCCCTTGGATGCATGTTACAAGGGCGATCCAACGGCCCGTATACGATACCTGTTTGAGCTTCTGGATCCTGGCCAGCAGCTCCCCCTGCGACGAGGTCAGCTCCTGCAAACCACCGCGAAAATCAGCCGATCGCCATTAAAACCCGAGCAAGCAGGGCTAAGCGGATGATGCGCCGTGGAAGTGGCCTGACCTTGATGCGCGCGTCCAGCGGCTCCAGTCCACCCGACAGCTTCTGCAGATCAAGAATGGGTCAGAGTCGTCGTGGAAGGAAGCTGGGCTACTGTTGCTCAAGAGGCTGGCAATGGATCGTGTTCGTACCGGGCGGGTCGCCGGCGGTGGAGCAGGAGGCGGAGTCGCGGCGGCGGTCTCCGCCATCTGGGCTTGGGGCTTGATCGGTCGCCGGTGGGGAGGGAGCTGGATCGAGCGCGACGCTGCAGGCTTTGTAGTACCTGGTGTACGCTTGTCTGAAGGTGCATTTAGTTTCAAACGTAAGCAAAGTTGTTGGGTTTGGTTGCAGACACTTGTCTCCCGCCTTCGAAGGCATGTCACGTACGTACGTGACAAGAGGAAGGAGATCTCCAGCGCTTTTCAGATCGAGATCGAGAATATGCAGCATGTGATCCACCGGCGCTCTGCTGAGAATCAATGCAAATGACCGCGTTCGGTGGGTTTGTTTGTAGCATCTGGGCTTGCAGAGAACGAGAAGCAAGCGTAAAGATATAAGTATGTACAATCAAAAGAAGAAGAATTAAGTACACATTTCCATCTCCCAGTTTGTCACCCCCTTTAACTTTAACCAGTGAAATTGGACATAATGGTCACTCGAGATCGAAAATGGTATGAGAAAGCACCTGTTCGGACCCAAAACCCCCCGGCTCTCGCGTCGCCCCTCGTAGGGTGGGTTAATGGTGAAAGCGCTCAAGGAAATAGGGAATGGAATATTCAAATCGATCCGAAGTACTATGCTTTATGTAATCAGGTTGAAGGCTAACATCTTGCGAGTAGGCCGAGCTAGGATAAGAATTTCAATTAAAAAAAATATATGAATTGGGCCCAAAATCACTACTTTACTACCTATGTCGACTCGAGGGCGACCGAACCCTAGCGCCTCGAACCCTCCTCCCCCCTCTCCCCCTCCCGGCTCCGCCTGAGGACTCCGCCGGCCCGGCTGTGTGGCCTTCGATGAAGGTGGTGGCGAGGCTCTGCTGCCCTGCCCCGTCGCAGGGGGCTCAGGAAGCCGGGGCGGCGGCCTCGGGTGGAGATGGCGGCGCGGATCTCACTGGTGGATGGTGTCGTGGGAGTTGGTCGTCCCTTCCGTCCGTGTGGGCGGCAGTAGGGCGACGGAGGTCCTCTATGGCTGCGGGATCACCGGTGGCTCTGCCGGATCTGGATCCTGGCCTCCTCCCCTTGCTACAGCCTGCCCGGCCAGATCTAGCTGTTGGGCGTGGAGTGGGGGGAGCTCTGGAATGAGGGAAACCCTTCACTACTTCGCATCGACCTCGACGCCATCGGCGCCCCTGTGTCGGTCCCCTCTCGAGGGCGCGCCGAGCTTCCAATCTCGTCACCTCGCTTCCTCCCCCCCCCCCCCCCCCCCCCCCCCGCTCCCAGGTGAAAGCATCGGCCTTTTGGACCGGACGACAGCGGCGTTCCAATGGTGTGTTCCTCCTTGGAGGCGTCGTCCTACAGATGGGCGGAGGTCACGGTTGTGTTGTTTGGTGGATGGCGGCGGCGGTGGTACACTGCTCTCTGGGCCGCCGGTGAATCGGTGATGTGGGAGGAGAATTGGCTGGCCTGCAATCCTTCAGCGGCTCTTCTCCGGTACCATCGTGGGTTGTTGGCCGGTGTATGGCATCCTCATGTAGTGGCACGACATGGACGTAGGGGAGACTGCGTTCTCCTCTCCAACATTGGCCCCTTTGGATTGACAACAGTGCCGGGTTTCTTTCCATGCAGTCCAGCCTCTCTTGTCCACTTTCGTCGGTGCCTTTGGTTGGCCTATGCTCTGGTACTCTAGCTGCGATGGGCGCTCCGGCAGCTTGACTTTGGTTTCTTAGTGTAGGCGATGGCGTTTCCAGCTTTGCTACGACTCGGATCGAGGTAGCACCCTACCCCGAGATCGTGTAGGGGCTTATACATCGGATGCCTTGCTAGATTAAGGGGTAGGGGGGGGGGTCCGTGTCAGACCTTATATAGGTGGGCGTGGTACAGGTCCCGAGTCATTCGTGGAGTTGTCCAATTCTACATAAGCTAACTAGGGTCGGTTTGTACATGCTACTCCCTCCGTTCTGAATTACTTGTCGCATGTATGGATGTATCTAGATGTATTTTAGTTCTAGACACATCCATTTCTGCGACGAGTAATTTGGAACGGAGGGAGTATATACATACAATTCATATCCTAATACAGAGGGACTAAAGCGTTCTCAGGGAGTCCGGATTCTCCACTAGTATGTGTGTATGCACTCATAATGCTACGTCAGATTCCTAAGCCACTTTATATGTTTCTCTTTGTGGGCGGAGCCAGATGTAGATATGTGCATACACGCGGTAACCACGTATCACATACACCACCACCGTTCTTCCCCACTCCGGTTATCAAACGGTGATTAAAGGGAAAAAGGTCCCATGGACGTATGTGTTGGAAATATGCCCTAGAGGCAATAATAAATTGGTTATTATTATATTTCCTTGTTCATGATAATCATTTATTATCCATGCTAGAATTGTATTTATAGGAAACACATGTGTGGATACATAGACAACACCATGTCCCTAGTAAGCCTCTAGTTGACTAGCTCGTTGATCAATAGATGGTTACGGTTTCCTGACCATGGACATTGGATGTCGTTGATAACGGGACCACATCATTGGGAGAATGATGTGATGGACAAGACCCAATCCTAAGCCTTGCACAAAGATCGTGTAGTTCGTATGCTAAAGCTTTTCTAATGTCAAGTATCATTTCCTTAGACCATGAGATTGTGCAACTCCCGGATACCGTAGGAATACTTTGGGTGTGCCAAACGTCACAAGTAACTGGGTGGCTATAAAGGTACACTACAGGTATCTCCGAAAGTGTCTGTTGGGTTGGCACGAATCGAGACTGGGATTTGTCACTCCGTGTGACGGAGAGGTATCTCTGGGCCCACTCGGTAGGACATCATCATAATGTGCACAATGTGACCAAGGAGTTGATCACGGGATGATGTGTTACGGAACAAGTAAAGAGACTTGCCGGTAACGAGATTGAACAAGGTATCGGGATACCGACGATCGAATCTCGGGCAAGTATCATACTACTAGACAAAGGGAATTGTATACGGGATTGATCGAATCCTCGACATCGTGGTTCATCCGATGAGATCATCGTGGAACATGTGGGAACCAACATGGGTATCCAGATCCTGCTGTTGGTTATTGACCGGAGAACGTCTCGGTCATGTCTGCATGGTTCCCGAACCCGTAGGGTCTACACACTTAAGGTTCGATGACGCTAGGGTTATAAGGAATAGATATACGTGGTTACTGAATGTTGTTCGGAGTCCCGGATGAGACCCCGGACGTCACGAGGAGTTCCGGAATGGTCCGGAGGTAAAGATTTATATATGGGAAGTCTTGTTTTGGTCACCGGAAAAGTTTCGGGTTTTATCGGTAATGTACTGGGACCACCGGGAGGGTCCCGGGGGTCCACCAAGTGGGGCCACAAGCCCCGGAGGACTGCATGGGCCAAGTGTGGGAGGGGACCAGCCCCAGGTGGGCTGGTGCGCCCCCCACAAGGGCCCAAGGCGCCTAAGGGGAGGAGGGGGTGCGCCTCCCTCTCCCCCTCCACCTGGCCGCCACCTAGATGGGATCTGGGGGCTGCCGCCACCCCTAGGGAGGGAACCCTGGGTGGGGGCGCAGCCCCTCCCCTTCCCCTATATATACTTGAGGTTTGGGCTGCCCAAGACACACGAGTTTCTCTCCTTCTTGGCGCAGCCCTACCCCTCTCCCTCCTCGTCTCTTGCTATGCTTGGCGAAGCCCTGCTGGAGTACCACGCTCCTCCACCACCACCACGCTGTTGTGCTGCTGCTGGATGGAGTCTTCCTCAACCTCTCCCTCTCTCCTTGCTGGATCAAGGCATGGGAGACGTCACCGGGTTGTACGTGTGTTGAACGCGGAGGTGCCGTCCGTTCGGCACTAGGATCTCCGGTGATTTGGATCACGACAAGTACGACTCCTTCAACCCCATTCTCTTGAACGCTTCCGCTTAGCGATCTACAAGGGTAGAAATTTTTTTAATTTCTACTACGTTCCCCAATAGTGGTATCAGAGCTAGGTCTATTGCGTAGATTCTATGCACGAGTAGAACACAAAGTAGTTGTGGGCGTTGATTTTGTTCAATATACTTACCGTTACTAGTCCAATCTTGTTTCGATGGTATTGTGGGATGAAGCGGCCCGGACCGACCTTACACGTACTCTTACGTGAGACTAGTTCCACCGACTGACATGCACTAGTTGCATAAGGTGGCTAGCGGGTGCAGTCTCTCCCACTTTAGTCGGAATGGATTCGATGAAAAGGGTCCTTATGAAGGGTAAATAGCAATTGGCATATCACGTTGTGGTTTTGCGTAGGTAAGAAACGTTCTTGCTAGAAACCCATAGCAGCCACGTAAAACATGCAAACAACAATTAGAGGACGTCTAACTTATTTTTGCAGGGTATGCCATGTGATGTGATATTGCCAAAGGATGTGATGAATGATATATGTGATGTATGAGATTGATCATGTTCTTGTAATAGGAATCACGACTTGCATGTCGATGAGTATGACAACCGGCAGGAGCCATAGGAGTTGTCTTTATTTATTGTATGACCTGCGTGTCATTGAGAAACGCCATGTAAATTACTTTACTTTATTGCTAAACGTGTTAGCCATAGTAGTAGAAGTAATAGTTGGCGAGCAACTTCATGGAGACACGATGATGGAGATCATGATGATGGAGATCATGGTGTCATGCCGGTGACAAGATGATCATGGAGCCCCAAGATGGAGATCAAAGGAGCTATATGATATTGGCCATATCATGTCACTATTATTTGATTGCATGTGATGTTTATCATGTTTTTGCATCTTGTTTACTTAGAACGACGGTAGTAAATAAGATGATCCCTCATAATAATTTCAAGAAAGTGTTCCCCCTAACTGTGCACCGTTGCGACAGTTCGTTATTTCGAAGCACCACGTGATGATCAGGTGTGATAGATTCCAACGTTCACATACAACGGGTGTAAGACAGATTTACACATGCAAACACTTAGGTTGACTTGACGAGCCTTGCATGTACAGACATGGCCTCGGAACACCGAAGACCGAAAGGTCGAACATGAGTCGTATAGAAGATACGATCAACATGAAGATGTTCACCAATGTTGACTAGTCCGTCTCACGTGATGAGCGGACACAGCCTAGTTGACTCGGATCATGTAATCACTTAGATGACTAGAGGGATGTCTATCTGAGTGGGAGTTCATAAGATGAACTTAATTATCCTGAACATAGTCAAAAGGTCTTCGCAAATTATGTCGTGGCTCGCGCTTCAGTTCTACTGTTTAGATATGTTCCTGGAGAAAATTTAGTTGAAAGTTGATAGTAGCAATTATGCGGACTAGGTCCGTAAACTGAGGATTGTCCTCATTGCTTCATAGAAGGCTTGTGTCCTTAATGCACCGCTCAGTGTGCTGAACCTCGTACGTCGTCTGTGGATGTTGCGAACATCTGACATACACATTTTGATAACTACATGATAGTTTAGTTAAACGGTTTAGAATTGAGGCACCAAAGACGTTTTTGAAACATCGGAGAACATATGAGATGTTCCAAGGACTGAAATTGGGATTTCAGGCTCGTGCCCACGTTAAGAGGTATAAGACCTCCGACGATTTTCTTAGCCTGCATAATAAGGGAGAAAAGCTCAATCTTGAGCTTGTGCTCAGATTGTCTGAGTACCACAATCACTTGAATCGAGTGGGAGTTAATCTTCCAGATGAGATAGTGATGTTTTTTCCAAAGTCATTGCCACCAAGCTGCTAGGGCTTCGTGATGAACTATAACATATCAGGGATAGATATGATGATCCTTGAAATATTCGCGATGTTTGACACCGCGAAAGTAGAAATCAAGAAGGAGCATCAATTGTTGATGGTTAGTGAAAACCACTAGTTTCAAGAAGGGCAAGGGCAAGAAGGGAGACTTCATGAAACGGCAAATCACCTGCTGCTCTAGTGGAGAAACCCAAGGTTGAACCCAAACCCGAGACTGAGTGCTTCTGTAATAAGGGGAACAACCACTAGAGCAGAATTACCCTAGATACTTGGTAGATGAGAAGGCTGTCGATAGAAGTATATTGGATATACATTATGTTAATGTGTACGTTACTAGTACTCCTAGTGGCACCAGGGTATTAGATACCAGTTCGGTTGCTAAGTGTTAGTAACTCGAAATAAAAGCTACGGAATAAACGGAGACTAGCTAAAAGGTGAGATGACGATATGTGTTGGAAGTATTTCCAAGGTTGATCAAATATCGTACGCTCCCTCTACCATCAAGATTGGTGTTTGCGTTGAGCATAGACATGATTGGATTATGTCTATCACAATACGGTTATTCATTTAAGGAGAATAATGGTTACTCTATTTATTTGAATAATACCTTCAATGGTCTTGCACCTAAAATGAATGGTTTATTGAATCTCGATCGTAGTGATACACATGTTCATGCCAAAAGATATAAGATAGTAATGATAGTACCACCTACTTGTGGCACTGCCACGTAAGTCATATCGGTATAAAACGCATGAAGAAGCTCCATGTTGATGGATCTTTGGGCTCACTCGTTTTGAAAAGTTTGAGACATGCGAACCATGTCTATTGGTGTATATGCATGAAGAAACTCCATGCAAATGGACCGTTTGGACTCACTTGATTTTGAATCACTTGAGACATGCAAATCATACCACATGGGCAAGATGACTGAAAGCCTCGTTTTCAGTAAAATGGAACTAGAAGGCAACTTGTTGGAAGTAATACATTTTGATGTGTGCAGTCCAATGAGTGCTGAGGCGTGTAGTGGATATCGTTATGTTCTTACTTCACAGATGATTTGAGTAAATGTTGAGTACATTTACTTGATGAATCACGAGTCTGAATTATTGAAAGGTTCAAGTAATTTCAGGGTGAAGTTGAAAGATCATCGTGACAAGAGGATAAAATATCTACGATATGATCATAGAGATGAATATCTGAATTACGAGTTTGGCACAGAATTAAGACACTGTGGAAATTGTTTCACAACTAGTAAAGCCTGGAACACCATAGTGTGATGGTGTGTCCGAACATCATAACTGCACCCTATTGGATATGATGCATACCATGATGTCTCTTATCGAATTACCACGATAGTTTATGGGTTAGGCATTAGAGACAACCACATTCACTTTAAATAGGGCACCACGTAATTCCGATGAGATGACACCGTATGAACTATGGTTTAGAGAAACCTAAGCTGCCATTTCTTAAAAGCTTGGGGCTGCGACGCTTATGTGAAAAAGTTTCAGGCTGATAAGCTTGAACCCAAAGCGGATAAATGCATCTTCATAGGACACCCAAAACAGTTGGGTATACCTCCTGTCTCAGATCCGAAAGCAATAAGGGATTGTTTCTAGAATCGGGTCCTTTCTCGAGGAAAAGTTTCTCTCGAAAGAATTGAGTGGGAGGATGCTAGAGACTTGATGAGGTTATTGAACCGTCTCTTCAACTAGTGTGTGGCAGGGCACAGGAAGTTGTTCCTGTGGCACCTACACCAATTGAAGTGGAAGCTTATGATAGTGATCATGAAACTTCAGATCAAGTCACTAACAAACCTCGTGGGATGACAAGGATGCGTACTACTTCAGAGTGGTACGTAATCCTGTCTTGGAAGTCATGTTGCTAGACAACAATGAACCTGCGAGCTATGGAGAAGCGATGGTGGGCCCGGATTCCGATAAATGGCTCGAGGCCATAAAATCCGAGAGAGGATCCATGTATGAAAACAAAGTGTAGACTTTGGCAGAACGGCTCGATGGTCGTAAGTGAAAGGATCAATATGGTTGACTAGAGGGGGGGTGAATAGGCAACTAACAATTTTTAGCTTTTCTTTAACAAGTTAAACTTTGCATCAAAATAGGTTGTCTAGAAATGCAACTAGGTGAGCAACCTATATGATGCAACGAGGACAGGTACACAAGCAAGCAAGAGATATGAAATAAGTAAGCTTGCTTAAATAAAGGCACGAGATAACCAAGAGTGGAGACAGTGGAGACGAGGATGTGTTGCCGAAATTCCTTCCCTTTGAGAGGAAGTACGTCTCCGTTGGAGCGGTGTGGAGGCACAATGCTCCCCAAGAAGCCACTAGGGCCACCGTATTCTCCTCACACCCTCACACAATGCGAGATGCCGTGACGTGATTCCACTATTGTTGCCCTTGAAGGCGGCTACCGAACCTTTACAAACAAGGTTGGGGCTCTCTCCACAACTTAATTGGAGGCTCCCAACAAAACCACGAAGCTTCACCACAATGGAATATGGCTCCGAGGTGACCTCAACCGTCTAGGGTGCTCAAACACCCAAGAGTAACAAAATCCACACAAGAAAGTATGGGGGACAAATATCCTTTGGTGGAAGTGTAGATCTAGGTCTCCTCCTTCAATCCCTAGCAAATCAACAAGTTTGAGTGGCTAGAGAGAGAGATCGGGCAAGAGAGCTTGAAGGGCAATGGTGGAGTGAGAGAGGTCAGGTCAAAGGTGGGAGTGGTAGGTGGGAGAAGCCCCCTTAAGTAGTCTCCCCACAATTCCAACCGTTACTGCGTTTTTGCACTGCAGCGGTACAACCGGTCCTCGTCCCGGTACAACCGGGACTCACGGTGTAACAGCAGAACCCTACCAAGCGGTACAACCGAACAGGCGGGCGGTAGTACCGGCTAAGAAAGATAACCGAACTAACCGCCTGGCTACCGCACAACCACCGCATCAAAACAGGAGCTTGACCGGTACTTGGGCGGTGCTTGGCCGGAACAACCGCATGGCCTTGAGCTCTTGGGCGGCTAAGTTCTGAGCAGAAGAACCGCTCGGACCACCGGTGGTACCGGTCATCGTGGAACGACCGGACCAACCGGGCCACTACCGCCCAAGAACAGCATCAAACCAGAGGCGAGAGCGGTACTTGAGCGGTACATGGACGGAACCACCGCCCTAGCTGTTGCAGAGCATGGTGGCGGTACCACCGCCCAGAGGCAGCGGTACAACCGCTCGAGCAAAAGCTGGTGAGCGACAAGACCCAGTGGTACAACCGCTCCAGAGAGCGGTACAACCGCTGGGCAGAAACAGTGAGCAGGAAAGAGGGGAAGAGGCAAGGAAAACTCTCTATCTCACACACACCTGAGGAAGGCAAAGAGAGGGTGAGAAAAGTGTACGTGAACTGATTCCCCCAGAGCTTCCTAATGAGGATTCCCTCTTGATAGTACGGGTACTCTACGACCAAAGAAAATAAAAACGTAGAGGACACGTCTTCGATCTTTTCCTTCGAGAGGTAATAGCAATCCGATGTAAGCCTAAGCATCGAGAACCTGAAACATATAGCACACGTTTAGACCACAAAGGGTTGTCATCATCATCCAAAACATAAAGTAGGGAAATGCCCTTTCAATCTCCCCCTTTTTGGTGGATGATGACAACAACACGATTTGCAAGAGATAAGTCAATGAAATCTAGACGGAACTCCCCCTGAATGTGTGCCCCAACAAGTACTAGCTGTTAGAAAGCATGGGCACACTTTCAGGACTAGACCCCCCCTAGATTTTATAGACTCATCACTCTGAGCTCAAAAGGATAGACAATATAATACTTAGAGGCAATAATAATGATAAAGACCTACGAATAAACGGAGTAGCAAGTCTAGCAAGTCTCACACACAGCACGGAATGAAACAAGTCCACAAACAAACACAAAAACACGAGAACAAGAGAAAACAACCCAAGCAAATCCCCGAGACCTATAGAACCCTCTCCCCCTTTGGCATCAAGACACCAAAAAGGAAAAGAGCGAAGCTAGCGACCCAAAGCTCAGGCGTCCTCCTTTGACTCCTCAGTCGCATCTGGATCTTCATCATCAGAGTCGTCATCGTCGTCATGATCAGATTCTTCCATGGCATTGTCAGCTGCTGCAAACGAGGATGATGGCTGGGGAGGGGCTTCATCATCAGTCCAGGTGCTATGGGTAGAGATCCAACGCTCCTCTGGGGTGATGCTCTTCTCAGAGCCACTCTGAACCTGCATGTTGAGGTGCTTCATCATTGCAATTTGGCGACGCCGTGGGAGCTTCTCATTGACATGTGCCTCATACATCTTCTTCTGGATGTCAGCCTGGAGACAAAAGGTCTTCTTTACCTTGGCAGTAAGTTTGGCCACCCACGAAGGCTTGGCCCCTGG
This sequence comes from Triticum urartu, assembly GCF_003073215.2. Lineage (NCBI taxonomy): Eukaryota > Viridiplantae > Streptophyta > Magnoliopsida > Poales > Poaceae > Triticum > Triticum urartu. Next base: position 59,808,284 of record NC_053023.1, on the reverse strand, counting down.
CTCCAGCTCAAAGTCCTCATCGTCAGAAGTAGCATAGACATCCTCAGGAGCATGTTCAGGGAAGCGAGGCTCGGCATGATTCTTCTTCTTAAGGAGCTTGACCTCATGAACAGTGAGGTTGTCTGGAGAAGTGAGGAGATCTCCAGGATGACGAACAGCCCACACAGAGTTTAGAAAGCACATGACAAACGGAGCGTAGATTGGGACTTTACGGTAGATGACCATGTTGTACATCTCATGCCACAGCCAATTTGACACATCAAACGTTGCCCCTATCCCCACCATGGTCTTCATAGCAACCATCAAATCAACCAGATAGCCATGAATTTCATCTTGATTGCCCACCTTGGGCAAGAGCACATTGCGGAACACTCGGTGCATGATGTCATAGACCTTCTCCAAATCCTTGGATTCTCCAATAATCCCACGGCCCCGAATGTACAGAGGGGCAAGCTTCTCCTTAGGCATGGACTCAGGAAAATCATGAGGGCGAATGCCACCCCTTCCTTCCAGACCGGTATCCTCGTACCCAATAGCATTGCAGAAAGCCCTCCAGGGAACGTGAAACAATTCATCGCGACACATGAAGGTGAGAGTGCGCGCATCATCTTCCCCAAAATGAACCGTGGCATAGAACTAATGGATGAGTTGAACATCAAAGTCACAGTTGACTGACATGATCTTGACAAGATCAAACTCCTCGCAGAGAGCTAACTGTTGGGGAACGTAGCAGAAATTCAAAATTTTCCTACGTGTCACCAAGATCTATCTATGGAGAGACCAGCAACGAGGGGAAGGAGAGTGCATCTACATACCCTTGTAGATCGCTAAGCGGAAGCGTTCAAGTGAACGGGGTTGATGGAGTCGTACTCGTCGTGATTCAAATCACCGATGACCAAGTGCCGAACGCACGGCACCTCCGCGTTCAACACACGTACAGCCCGGTGACGTCTCCCATGCCTTGATCCAGCAAGGAGAGAGGGAGAGGTTGAGGAAGACTCCATCCAGCAGCAGCACAACGGCGTGGTGGTGATGGAGGAGCGTGGCAATCCAGAAGGGTTTCGCCAAGCACCACAGAAGAGGAGGGAGAGAGAGATGCAGGGCTGCACCAACGAGAGATCGAATCACGTGTATTTTGGGGCAGCCCTAGGCCTCTATTTATATGGGGAAGGGGAGGGGCTGCGCCCCCTCTAGGGTTCCCACCCCTAGGGGGGGCGGCAGCCCTAGATGGCCAAGGGGTGGCGGCCACAAGGGGAGAGGGGAGGGAGGCGCCACTAGATGGGCCCTAAGGCCCATCCCCTTTAGGGTTTGCCCCCTTCCCACTCTTCCATGCGCCTAGGGCCCTTGTGGGGGGGCGCACCAGCCCACCTGGGGCTGGTGCCTTCCCACACTAGGCCCATGCAGCCCTCCGGGGCTGGTGGCCCCACTTGGTGGACCCCCGGGACCATCCCGGTGGTCCCGGTACATTACCGATAAACCCCGAAACTCTTCCGGTGACCAAAACAGGACTTCCCATATATAAATCTTTACCTCCGGACCATTCCGGAACTCCTCGTGACGTCCGGGATCTCATCCGGGACTCCGAACAACATTCGGTAACCACATACAAACTTCCTTTATAACCCTAGCGTCATCGAACCTTAAGTGTGTAGACCCTACGGGTTCGGGAGACATGCAGACATGACCGAGACGTTCTCCTGTCAATAACCAACAGCGGGATCTGGATACCCATGTTGGCTCCCACATGTTCCACGATGATCTCATCGGATGAACCACGATGTCAAGGACTTAATCAATCCCGTATTCAATTCCCTTTGTCTATCGGTACGATACTTGCCCGAGATTCGATCGTCGGTATCTCGATACCTTGTTCAATCTCGTTACCAGCAAGTCTCTTTACTCGTTCCGTAACACATCATCCCGTGATCAACTCCTTGATCACATTGTGCACATTATGATGATGTCTTACCGAGTGGGCCCAGAGATACCTCTCCGTCACACGGAGTGACAAATCCCAGTCTCGATTCGTGCCAACCCAACAGACACTTTCGGAGATACCTGTAATGCACCTTTATAGTCACCTAGTTACGTTGTGACGTTTGGTACACCCAAAGCATTCCTACGGTATCCGGGAGTTGCACAATCTCATGGTCTAAGGAAATGATACTTGACATTAGAAAAGCTTTAGCATACGAACTACACGATCTTGTGCTATGCTTAGGATTGGGTCTTATCCATCACATCATTCTCCTAATGATGTGATCCCGTTATCAATGACATCCAATGTCCATGGTCAGGAAACCGTAACCATCTATTGATCAACGAGCTAGTCAACTAGAGGCTTACTAGGGACATGGTGTTGTCTATGTATCCACACATGTATCTGAGTTTCCTATCAATACAATTCTAGCATGGATAATAAACAATTATCATGAACAAGGAAATATAATAATAACCAATTTATTATTGCCTCTAGGGCATATTTCCAACAGTCTCCCACTTGCACTAGAGTCAATAATCTAGTTCACATCGATATGTGATTAACACTCAAGGTCACATCCCCATGTGACTAACACCCAAAGAGTTTACTAGAGTCAGTAGTCTAGTTCACATCAATATGTGATTAACGCTCAATGAGTTCTAGGTTTGATCATGTTTTGCTTGTGAGAGAGGTTTTAGTCAACGGGTCTGAACCTTTCAGATCCGTGTATGCTTTACAAATCTCTATGTCATCTCCTAGATGCAGCTACCACGCTCTATTTGGAGCTATTCCAAATAACTGTTCTACTATACGAATCCAGTTTACTACTCAGAATAATCTGGATTAGTGTCAAAGTTTGCATCGAAGTAACCCTTTACGACGAACTCTTTTACCACCTCCATAATCGAGAAAATTCCTTAGTCCACTAGTTACTAAGGATAACTTTGACCACTGTCCTGTGATCCATTCTTGGATCACCCTTGTACCCCTTGACTGACTCATGGCAAGGCACACTTCAGGTGCGGCACACAGCATAGCATACTGTAGAGCCTATGTCTTAAGCATAGGGGACGACCTTCGTCCTTTCTCTCTATTCTGCCGTGGTCGAGCTTTAAATCTTAACTTCATACCTTACAACTCAGGCAAGAACTCCTTCTTTGACTGATCCATCTTGAACACCTTCAAGATCATGTCAAGGAATGTGCTCATTTTGAAAGTACTATTAAGCGTTTTGATCTATCCTTATAGATCTTGATGCTCAATGTTCAAGTAGCTTAATCCAGGCTTTCCATTGAAAAACACTTTCCAAATAACCCTATATGCTTTCCAGAAATTCTACGTCATTTCCGATCAACAATATGTTAAAACATATACTCATCAGAAATTCTATGGTGCTCCCACTCACTTCTTTGGAAATACAAGTTTCTCATAAACTTTGTATAAACCCAAAATCTTTGATCATCTCATCAAAGTGTACATTCCAACTCCGAGATGCTCACTCCAGTCCTCAGAAGGATAGCTGGAGCTTTGCATCCTTATTAGCATCTTCTCAGGATTGACAAAACCTTTCGGTTGTATCACATACAACCTTTCCTCAAGAAAATCGTCGAGGAAACAATGTTTTGACATCCTATCTGCAAGATTTCATAAATAATGCAGTGACTGCTAATATAATTCCAACAGACTCTTAGCATCGCTACGAGTGAGAAAATCTCACCGTAGTCAACTCCTTGAACTTGTCAGAAAACATCTTAACGACAAGTCGAGCTTTCTTAATGGTGACATTTACCATCATTGTCCGTCTTCCTTTTAAAATCCATCTACACTCAACAGCCTTACGACCATCAAGTAGTTCTTCCAAAGTCTACACTTTGTTTTCATACATGGATCCTCTCTCGGATTTTATGGCCTCGAGCCATTTATCGGAATCCAGGCCCACCATCGCTTCTCCATAGCTCGTAGGTTCATTGTTGTCTAGCAACATGACTTCCAAGACAGGATTACGTACCACTCTGAAGTAGTACACATCCTTGTCATCCCACGAGGTTTGTTAGTGACTTGATATGAAGTTTCATGATCACTATCACAAGCTTCCACTTCAATTGATGTAGGTGCCACAGGAACAACTTCCTGTGCCCTGCTATACACTAGTTGAAGTAACGGTTCAATAACCTCATCAAGTCTCCACCACCCTCCCACTCAATTCTTTCGAGAGAAACTTTTCCTCGAGAAAGGACCTGATTCTAGAAACAATCCCTTATTGCTTTCGGATCTGAGCCAGGAGGTATACCCAACTGTTTTGGGTGTCCTATGAAGATGTATTTATCCGCTTTGGGTTCGAGCTTATCGACCTGAAACTTTTTCACATAAGCGTCGCATCCCCAAACTTTTAAGAAATGACAGCTTAGGTTTCTCTAAACCATAGTTCATACGGTGTCATCTCATCGGAATTACGTGGTGCCCTATTTAAAGTGAATGTGGTTGTCTCTAATGCCTAACCCATAAACTATTGTGGTAATTTGATAAGAGACATCATGGTATGCATCATATCCAATAGGGTGCAGTTATGATGTTCGGACACACCATCACACTATGGTGTTCCAGGCTGTATTAGTTGTGAAACGATTTCCACAATGTCTTAATTCTGTGCCAAACTCGTAATTCAGATATTCATCTCCATGATCATATCATAGATCTTTTATCCTCTTGTCACGACGACCTTTCAACTTCACACTGAAATTACTTGAACCTTTCAATAATTCAGACTCGTGATTCATCAAGTAAATGTACTCAACATCTACTCAAATCATCTGTGAAGAAAGAACATAATGATATCCACTACATGCCTCAGCACTCATTGGACTGCACACATCAAAATGTATTTCTTCCAACAAGTTGCTTTCTCGTTCCATTTTACTGAAACCGAGGCTTTCAGTCATCTTGCCCATGTGGTATGAATTTGCATGTCTCAAGTGATTCAAAACCAAGTGAGTCCAAACGGTCCATTTGCATAGAGTTTCTTCATGCATATCTACCAACAAACATGGTCCGCATGTCTCAATCCTTTCAAAAATGAGTGAGTCCAAAGATCCATCTACATGGAGCTTCTTCATGCGTTTTATACCGATATGACTTACGTGGCTGTGCCACAAGTAGGTGGTACTATCATTACTATCTTTTGGCATGAACATGTGTATCACTACGATCGAGATTCAATAAACCATTCATTTCAGGTGTAAGACCATTTGAAGGTATTATTCAAATAAACAGAGTAACCATTATTCTCCTTAAATGAATAACCGTATTGCGATAGACATAATCCAATCATGTCTATGCTCAACGCAAACACCAATCTCGATGGTAGAGGGAGCGTGCGATGCTTGATCATATCAACATTGGAAACACTTCCAACACATATCGTCAGCTCACCTTTAGCTAGTCTCCATTTATTTCGTAGCTTTTATTTCGAGTTACTAACACTTAGCAACCGAACCGGTATCTAATACTCTGGTGCTACTAGGAGTACTAGTAAAGTACACATTAACATAATGTATATCCAATATACTTCTATCGACCTTGCCAGCCTTCTAATCTACCAAGTATCTAGGGTAATTCTGCTCCAGTGGCTGTTCCCCTTATTACAGAAGCACTCAGTCTCGGGTTTGGGTTCAACTTTGGGTTTCTTCACTAGAGCAGCAGCTGAATTGCCGTTTTATGAAGTATCCCTTCGTGCCCTTGCCCTTCTTGAAACTAGTGGTTTCACCAACCATCAACAATTGATGCTCCTTCTTGATTTCTACTTTCGCGGTGTCAAACATTGCGAATATCTCAAGGATCATCATATATGTCCTTGATATATTATAGTTCATTACGAAGCTCTAGCAGCTTGGTGGTAATGACTTCGGAGAAACATCACTATCTCATCTGGAAGATCAACTCCCACTTGATTCAAATGATTGTTGTACTCAGACAATCTGAGCACAAGCTCAACAATTGAGCTTTTCTCCCTTAGTTTGCAGGCTAAGAAAATCGTCGGAGGTCTTATACCTCTTGACGTGGGCACGAGCCTTAAATTCCAATTTCAGCCCTCAAAACATCTCATATGTTTCGCGACGTTTCAAAACCGTCTTCGGTGCCTCAACTCTAAACCGTTTAACTGAACTATCACGTAGTTATCAAAATGTGTATGTCAGATGTTCACAACATCCACAGACAACGTTCGAGGTTCAGCACACTGAGCGGTGCATTAAGGACATAAGCCTTCTAAGAAGCAATGAGGACAATCCTCAGTTTACGGACCTAGTCCGCATAATTGCTACTTTAAACTTTCAACTAATTTTTCTCTAGGAACATATCTAAACAGTAGAACTAAAGCGCGAGCTACGACATAATTTGCAAAATCCTTTTGACTATGTTCAGGATAATTAAGTTCATCTTATGAACTCCCACTCAGATAGACATCCCTCTAGTCATCTAAGTGATCACATGATCCGAGTCAACTAGGCCGTGTCCGATCATCACGTGAGACGGACTAGCCAACGTCGGTGAACATCTTCATGTTGATCGTATCTTCTATACGACTCATGCTTGACCTTTCGGTCTTCTGTGTTCCGAGGCCATGTCTATACACATGCTAGGCTCGTCAAGTTAACCCTAAGTGTTTTGCATGTGTAAAACTGTCTTACACCCATTGTATGTGAACGTAAGGATCTATCACACCCGATCATCACGTGGTGCTTCGAAACGACGAACTGTAGCAACGGTGCACAGTTAGGGGAGAACACTTCTTGAAATTTTAATGAGGGATCATCTTATTTACTACCGTCGTTCTAAGCAAATAAGATGTATAAACATGATAAACATCATATGCAATCAAATAATAGTGACATGATATGGCCAATATCATATAGCTCCTTTGATCTCCATCTTGGGGCTCCATGATCATCTTGTCACCGGCATGACACCATGATCTCCATCATCATGATCTCCATCATCATTGAGAGAACAACACTCCCCCTATGTCCATGCCTACACCTAAACTAGACAACAAGTTGAGCGTGGTAGGGTGTGCAAGGGTTCAAGCCACATTGCTCGAATCAATGATATTTAGCTCATGCCTTAACTCGCGAAATCTTGCTTCATCTAAGGGCTTCGTGAAAATATCTGCAAGGTTGTCATGAGTGTTGACATAGTTGAGCTCGATCTCTCCTCGTCTAATGTGATCCCGGATGAAGTGATACCAGATCTCAATATGCTTCGTCTTGAAATGTTGTACCGGATTGAGAGAGATCTTGATGGCACTTTCATTGTCACACCAAAGAGGCACTTTGTCATAAGTGACACCATAATCCTTTAAAGTTTGCCTCATCCATAGGAGTTGAGCACAACAACTACCGGCGGCAACATACTCCGCCTCAGTGGACGAGAGAGACACACAACTTTGCTTTTTGGAAGACCAACTTACCAAAGAGCAACCAAGGAATTGGCACCCTCCGGAAGTGGACTTCCTATCCACTTTGTCTCCCGCCCAATCGGAATCCGAGTACCCTACAAGCTTGAAGTTTGATCCTCTAGGGTACCATAGGCCAAAGTTTGGGGTATGAGCCAAATATCGAAAGATTCGTTTGACTGCCACATAGTGAATTTCCTTAGGTGCGGCTTGAAACCATGCACAAATTCCCACACTCAACATGATGTCTGGTCTAGATGCACAAAGGTAAAGCAAGGATCCAATCATGGAACGATATACCTTTTGATCCACCACTTTACCATTGGGATCTAAGTCAAGTTGGCACTTGGTGGGCATTGGAGTGGAAGCCGGCTTGACGTCACTTAGCTTGAATCTCTTGAGCATGTCTTGAGTGTATTTGGATTGATTGATGAAGGTTCCTTCTCTTCTTTGCTTCACTTCGAACCCTAGAAAGAACTTCAACTCTCCCATGGAGGACATCTCGAACTTTGAGGTCATGAGAGCGGCAAATTCCTCATTGAAAGCTTTGTTAGGAGAACCAAAGATAATATCATCAACATATAATTGGCACACAAACAACTCCCCTTTGACCTTCTTAGTAAAAAGAGTGGGGTCGATTAGCCCAACTTCAAAACCACGGTCTTGTAACAACTCGGTAAGGTGGTCATACCACGCACGTGGGGCTTGTTTAAGGCCATAGAGCGCCTTATCGAGTTGATACACATGATCGGGAAAGTAGGGATCCTCGAACCCGGGGGGTTGCTTGACGTAAACCAATTCATTAATGGGACCATTAAGAAAAGCACTCTTCACATCCATTTGTTGTAACTTAAAATTATGATGAGAAGCATATGCAATTAACAAGCGAATGGATTCAAGACGAGCAACGGGAGCAAAGGTTTCACCGTAGTCGATACCCTCGACTTGGGAGTAGCCTTGTGCTACCAAATGAGCCTTGTTGCGAATGATAATCCCATGGGCATCTTGCTTGTTCTTGAATATCCACTTGGTTCCAATGACATTGTGGTTCCCCGTTGGCCTTGGCACCAATCTCCACACTTTGTTGTGCTCGAAGTTGTTGAGTTCTTCGTGCATGGCATTGAGCCAATCCGGATCTTCTAGCGCCTCATAGACCTTGTGGGGTTCCACACAAGAGACAAACGCGTGATGCTCACAATAATTTTCTAATTGTCTACGAGTGCTTACCCCCTTTCTTAAGCTTCCAAGCACATTCGTCATGAGATGATCCTTGGTGGAGAGCTTGGATGCAATCTTAGCGGCACGACGCTCTAATTCCTCCTCGGTGGTGAGTTGAGGAGCGGTTACTTGATCATCTTGAGCGCCGTCATGAACTTGTTCTTGATATTGAACTTGCTCGGGGGAGAGAACTTGACCTTGGGCATCACTTGGTGTGTCAATACCGTCTTGAGTATGATCTTGCCCTTGGTCTTGTTCATGAGGTTGAGGGCCTTCACTTTGTTCTTCGGAAGCGTGTGGGCCTTGGGTTGGTGATGGCTCCACTTGAGTGGAGCATTGTCCTTCTCCTTCGGCCACAAGGGGTTCCTCAATGGGTAGGATAAAACCAACACCCATTCTTATTATGGCTTGAGGAGGAATTTCATCACCTACATCACAAGTGCCACTTTGCTCCACTTGGGAGCCGTTATTCTCATCAAACTCCACGTTACACGTCTCCTCAATAAGTCCCGTGGATTTATTGAGGACACGGTAAGCATGAGAGTTTGTAGCATAACCAAAAAATATGCCCTCATGAGCTCTAGCCTCAAATTTAGACAACCGAACACCTTTCTTGAGAATGAAACACTTACACCCGAACACCCGGAAGTACTTGAGGTTGGGCTTGTTACCGGTGAGTATCTCATATGGAGTCTTGTTCAAGCCCTTGCGGAGGTAGAGCCGATTGGATGCATGGCACGCGGTGTTGATGGCTTCGGCCCAAAAGTTGTACGGAGACTTGAACTCCACCATCATGGTCCTTGTCGCATCCATCAACGTCCGGTTCTTCCTTTCCGCAACACCGTTTTGTTGAGGGGTGTATGGTGCGGAATATTGATGCTTGATTCCCTCATCACTAAGAAATTCATCCAAGGTGTAGTTCTTGAACTCGGTGCCGTTGTCACTTCTTATTGTCAAGATCTTTGCATTGTGTTGACGTTGTGCTTCATTTGCAAAGTCAATGACGGTTTGTTGGGTCTCGCTCTTCCTCTTGAAGAAATACACCCACGTGTACCTTGAGTAGTCATCCACAATCACCAAGCAATACTTCCTACCTCCAAGACTATCGAAGGATGGAGGCCCAAAGAGATCCATGTGAAGAAGCTCCAAAGGCCTCTTTGAATAAATGATAGTCGTGGGAGGGTGAGCCTTCTCATGTAGCTTTCCTTCGATACAGGCACTGCAAGCACAATCTTTAGCAAAACTAACATTCGTTAGTCCACGGACATGGTCCCCCTTGAGGAGACTTTGCAAAGATCTCATATTGACATGGGCTAAACGGCGATGCCAAAGCCATCCCACATCAACTTTAGCCATTAGGCATGTCACAGTCTTAGTGGGTCGCTCCGAAAAGTTAATCACATATAGACCGTTCTCGACATGCCCAACAAAGGCTACTTTAAGAGTCTTGCTCCACAAGAGGGCCACGGTATCGATATCAAAGAAAGTGGCAAAGCCCATGATTGCAAATTGACGAATGGAAAGTAAATTGTATGCAAGGGACTCAACAAGCATGACCTTCTCGATCGTGAGATCATGAGAGATGACCACCTTGCCAAGTCCCAATACCTTAGACGATGAGGCGTCACCCCACTCGGCATTGGTGGGCATAGATGGAACCATGTGCACGTCCACCACCAAGTCCTTGCTTCCGGTCATATGATTTGTAGCTCCGCTATCAAGCAACCATGATCCACCACCGGAAGCAAACACCTACAAGAGATCAATGCTTGGTTTTAGGTACCCATTTTGTAATGGGTCCTTTGATGTTAGTAAAAAGGGTCTTAGGAACCCAAATAGACCATTCAATGTATTCATGAAGAGAACCAACAAATTTGGCATAAACATGCCCATCACTAGCACGGCATAACACATAAGAAGGATTAAAATCGCCCGCTTTGTTGGGAGAGGTGACATTGCCCTTATTGACATTATTCTTCTTCTTCTCCTCGGGGGCACTCTCTCCCTCCCTCACAAAGGTTTGCATGAGAGGAGGAGGCCGTTTGGTCTTGTCATTCTTCTTCTTGTTCTTGGAGTCGGGGACGTACCCAACCCCTTCCTTGGACACACCTCCCTTTTGGTTGGTCAAGAGATCGTTGAGGTTCTTCTTGCCTTGTATGCAAGTCGCAAGACCTCTCTCATGTTGCTCCTTCAACTTAGCATTTTCCTCAACAAGATGTATATGCTCACAACACGGGTTAGTAGCATTTGCATTATCAATTAAAACCACATGAGGAAAAGTTGCTTTCTCCTTAGTTAGCTTCACTTGGAGTTGATCATGAGACTCCTTGAGACTAGCGTGAATACCCTTCAAGGCCTTGTGGGCCTTGTCAAGTATATCAAACTCCTCTTTGAGTCTAGCAAGATCAACCCCGAGTTTGGCCTTCTCGGAATTTAGCACACGAGAAACAACGAGGGCATGATCATAATCTTTCTCTAACTTAGCATGATCTACGTTGTGTGACTCCTCAAGAGCCAAACGAAGACCACGCTCTTCCTCAAGAGCATTGGAAAGATTCGAAATCTCATCGGCATAGTCACGACTATGTCCTTCCATCTTAGAGATGGTGTCTTCGTGAGCCTCGATCATGTCATTGGCCTCACCAAGTTGTTCCAAGAGAGCAATAAAGTGCTTCTTGGATTTTCCCTTGAGTTTGCCCATAAAGGCCTCAAACTCGTTAGCCTCCACATTAGCTCCCTCAAATTCATTAATGCTATCCGTTGGGGAAGGATGATTAATGATGGTAGTTTTGATGTTGGAGGTTACCTTGTTGGTGGCTTTAGCCATGAGGCACTTGGCGGTGATGCTCTCGTTGGGTGAGTCGAAGAGAGACACCCGTGACGTTGTTGCAATGGCAACGGAGGCCATGGCAACCGACTCATCATATTCATCATCGTCATCGTCCTCATTGTACTCTTGTTGCACAACCAAGGCCTTGGGATGAGTCTTCTTGGTGAAGTTGTTCTTGTTGGGGAACGACTTGGCCTTGTCCTTTCGGATGAGTTTTCCACCATTGTCTTCCCTCTTCTCATATGGGCATTCCGCAACGAAATGACTCACGTTGCCGCAATTGTAGCAAGTCCTTACACGTTGCTTGCTCCTTGTACCACTCGAGTTGTTTTTGCTGAAGTTTGGCCTTGAGTTTTTCTTGCTCCAAAATTGCCTTGAAGCAAGTGCCATGTGTTCATGATATGCATACTTCGTATCTTCGGGGTTGCTCTGCTCTTCTTCCTCTTCTTCGTCTTCCACTATGAGCTTGGCCTTCAATGCAAGGTTAGGCTTCTTTGCCCGTTGAGAACGGAGCACCGCATTGTCGGTGGTCTTGTCCAAAATGTTCATGGCCACAAAATCATCCAACACTTCGCTTGAGGTCAAAGTGTGGAAGTCCGGTCTTTGACGAATGACGGAGGACATGGCCTTGTGATAGGGCATCATTTCCTTGAGGAATTTGCGCTTGATCCAATTGTCATCCGTGTCCTTGCTCCCGTGATCTTGTAGTGAGACCGCGAGTTTGGTTACTCTCCAATAGAGCTCACGAGGTTCTTCTTCTTCCTTCATTGCAAACTCATCGGCCTCATCTTGTACCACTTCATAGTTGGAGCATTGAATGCTTGCGCTTCCCCGGTAGAGAGACACGACACAATGCCATGCATCTTTGGCCAAGGCGAAAGGATGAAGATGAGGTAGGTCTTCGGGTGGAATAGCATCTTGAATGATGAAGAGAGCATTCTCATTGAATTGATTGTCCGCGGCTTCTCGAGGAGTGAAGTTGCTTGGATCATGTGGATAGAAACCTTCTTCAATGATTCTCCAAAGGTTAGTGTTCACATGATTTAAATGACGTTTAAAGCGATAAACCCAAGAATCAAAATCCTCATTTTTCACAATCTTAGGGGGAGGACCGGCATGATTCAAATGAGTGGAAGGAACCGGTCCACCATAAACAAGTGGTGGTTCCACATGGGCAAAGATGCCAGTGCCATTCTTGCCACTAGAAGAAGGAGCCTTTTCACTACTAGCTTCCCCCTTGTCGGGGATAGCATCCGTCACCTTGTTGGCGGGATCACCCACTTTCAACGGTGCGGTGGATAGTTTAAGCCCCTCAAGAAATTTAGTAAACATGCTTTCGACTTCGGTCGTCATGGAGGTTTTCAATGTCTCCAAGGCCACAGTGAACTCCTCACGAGAGATCGAAGTTCCCCATCTCCCGTAGACGAGATCGGATTCACACTGGAGTGTTCCTCCACACCGTCTACGGTATCAACCGTACTCTTTGGACGGTAAAGTCCTTAATAAAGAGACGAGGCTCTGATACCAATTGAAAGGATCGATATGGTTGACTAGAGGGGGGGGGTGAATAGGCAACTAACAATTTTTAGCTTTTCTTTAACAAGTTAAACTTTGCATCAAAATAGGTTGTCTAGAAAAGCAACTAGGTGAGCAACCTATATGATGCAACGAGGATAGGTACACAATCAAGCAAGAGATATGAAACAAGTAATCTTGCTTAAATAAAGGCACGAGATAACTAAGAGTGGAGACGGTGGAGACGAGGATGTGTTGCCGAAGTTCCTTCCCTTTGAGAGGAAGTACGTCTCCGTTGGAGCGGTGTGGAGGCACAGTGCTCCCCAAGAAGCCACTAGGGCCACCGTATTCTCCTCACGCCCTCACACAATGCGAGATGCCGTGATTCCACTATTGGTGCCCTTGAAGGCGGCTACCGAACCTTTACAAACAAGGTTGGGGCTCTCTCCACAACTTAATTGGAGGCTCCCAACAAAACCACGAAGCTTCACCACAATGGAATATGGCTCCGAGGTGACCTCAACCGTCTAGGGTGCTCAAACACCCAAGAGTAACAAAATCCACACAAGAAAGTATGGGGGAACCAAATATCCTTTGGTGGAAGTGTAGATCTAGGTCTCCTCCTTCAATCCCTAGCAAATCAACAAGTTTGAGTGGCTAGAGAGAGAGATCGGGCAAGAGAGCTTGAAGGGCATCAATGGTGGAGTGAGAGAGGTCAAAGGTGGGAGTGGTAGGTGGGAGAAGCCCCCTTAAGTAGTCTCCCCACAATTCCAACCGTTACAGCGTTTTTGCACTGCAGCGGTACAACCGGTCCTCGTCCCGGTACAACCGGGACTCATGGTGTAACAGCAGAATCCTACCAAGCGGTACAACCGGACAGGCGGGCGGTAGTACCGGCTAAGAAAGATAACCGGACTAACCGCCTGGCTACCGCACAACCACCGCATCAAAACAGGAGCTTGACCGGTACTTGGGCGGTGCCTGGCCGGAACAACCGCATGGCCTTGAGCTCTTGGGCGGCTAAGTTCTGAGCGGAAGAACCGCTCGGACCACCGGTGGTACCGGTCATCGTGGAACGACCGGACCAACCGGGCCACTACCGCCCAAGAACAGCATCAAACCAGAGGCGAGAGCGGTACTTGAGCGGTACATGGACGGAACCACCGCCCTAGCTGTTGCAGAGCATGGTGGCGGTACCACCACCCGGAGGCAGCGGAACAACCGCTCGAGCAAAAGCTGGTGAGCGACAAGACCCAGCGGTACAACCGCTCCAGAGAGCGGTACAACCGCTGGGCAGAAACAGTGAGCAGGAAAGAGGGGAAGAGGCAACGAAAACTCTCTCTCTCACACACACCTGAGGAAGGCAAAGAGAGGGTGAGAAAAGTGTACGTGAACTGATTCCCCCAGAGCTTCCTAATGAGGATTCCCTCTTGATAGTACGGGTACTCTACGACCAAAGAAAATAAAAACGTAGAGGACACGTCTTCGATCTTTTCCTTCGAGAGGTAATAGCAATCCGATGTAAGCCTAAGCATCGAGAACCTGAAACATATAGCACACGTTTAGACCACAAAGGGTTGTCATCATCATCCAAAACATAAAGTAGGGAAATGCCCTTTCAGTAAGGCTGTTGAGTACAGATGGATTTTAAAAGGAAGACGGACAATGATGGTAAGTATCACCATTAAGAAAGCTCGACTTGTCATTAAGTTTTTTTTCCGACAAGTTCAAGGAGTTGACTATGATGAGACTTTCTCACTCGTAGCGATGCTAAGAGTCTGTTGGAATTATATTAGAGATTACTGCATTATTTATGAAATCTTGCAGATAGGATGTCAAAACATTGTTTCCTCGACGATTTTCTTGAGGAAAGGTTGTATGTGATACAACCGGAAGGTTTTGTCAATCCTGAAAGATGCTAATAAGTATGCAAAGATCCAGCAATCCTTCTAAGGACTGGAGTAAGCATCTCGGAGTTGGAATGTATGCTTTGATGAGATGATCAAAGATTTTGGGTGTATACAAAGTTTATGAGAAACTTGTATTTCCAAAGAAGTGGGTGGGAGCACTATAGAATTTCTGATGAATATATGTTGTTGACATATTGTTGATCAGAAATGACGTAGAATTTCTGGAAAGCATATAGGGTTATTTGGAAAGTGTTTTTCAATGGAAAGCCTGGATTAAGCTACTTGAACATTGAGCATCAAGATCTATAAGGATAGATCAAAATGCTTAATGGTACTTTCAAATGAGCACATACCTTGACATGATCTTGAAGGTGTTCAAGATGGATCAGTCAAAGAAGGAGTTCTTGCCTGAGTTATAAGGTATGAAGTTAAGACTTAAAGCTCGACCACGACAGAAGAAAGAGGAAGGACGAAGGTCGTCCCCTATGCTTTTGTCATAAGCTCTATACGGTATGCCATGCTGAGTACCGCACCTGATGTGTGCCTTGCCACATATCTGGCAAGAGGGTACAAAGGTAATCTAGGAGTAGATCACCAGATAGCGGTCTAAATTATCCTTAGAGGAATAAGGATATGTTTCTCGGTTATGGAGGTGATAAAGAGTTCGACGTAAAGAGTTACATCGATGCAAGCTTAACACCTATCCGGATAGCTCTGAGTAGAGATACCGAATACGTATAATGGAATAGCTCCAAGTAGAACAGTTATTTCAAATGGCTCCAAATGTAGCGTAGTAGTTGCATCTACAAGATGACATAGAAATTTGCGAAATACATACGGATCTGAATGTTGTAGACCCGTTGACTGAAACCTCTCTCACAAGCATAACATGATCAAACCCAGAACTCTTTGGGTGTTAGTCACATGGGGATGTGACCTTGAGTGTTAATCACATATCGATGTGAACTGGATTATTGACTCTAGTGCAAGTGAGAGACTGTTGGAAATATGCCCTAGAGGCAATAATAAATTGGTTATTATTATATTTCCTTGTTCATGATAATCGTTTATTATCCATGCTAGAATTGTATTGATAGGAAACACAGATACATGTGTGGATACATAGACAACACCATGTCCCTAGTAAGCCTCTAGTTGACTAGCTCGTTGATCAATAGATGGTTACGGTTTCCTGACGATGGACATTGGATGTCGTTGATAACGGGGTCACATCATTGGGAGAATGATGTGATGGACAAGACCCAATCCTAAGCCTAGCACAAAGATCGTGTAGTTCGTATGCTAAAGCTTTTCTAATGTCAAGTATCATTTCCTTAGACCATGAGATTGTGCAACTCCCGGATACCGTAGGAATAATTTGGGTGTGCCAAACGTCACAACGTAACTGGGTGGCTATAAAGGTACACTACAGGTATCTCCGAAAGTGTCTGTTGGGTTGGCACGAATCGAGACTGGGATTTGTCACTCCGTGTGACGAAGAGGTATCTCTGGGCCCACTCGGTAGGACATCATCATAATGTGCACAATGTGACCGAAGAGTTGATCACGGTATGATGTGTTACGGAACGAGTAAAGAGACTTGCCGGTAACGAGATTGAACAAGGTATCGGGATACCGACGATCGAATCTCGGGCAAGTATCGTACCACTAGACAAAGGGAATTGTATACGGGATTGATCGAATCCTTGACATCGTGGTTCATCCGATGAGATCATCGTGGAACATGTGGGAACCAACATGGGTATCCAGATCCCGCTGTTGGTTATTGACCGGAGAACGTCTCGGTCATGTCTGCATGGTTCCCGAACCCGTAGGGTCTACACACTTAAGGTTTGATGACGCTAGGGTTATAAGGAATAGATATACGTGCTTACCGAATGTTGTTCGGAGTCCCGGATGAGATCCCGGACGTCACGAGGAGTTCCGGAATGGTCCGGAGGTAAAGATTTATATATGGGAAGTCCTGTTTTGGTCACCGGAAAAGTTTCGGGTTTTATCGGTAACGTACCGGGACCACCAGGAGGGTCCCGGGGGTCCACAAGCCCCGGAGGGCTGCATGGGCCAAGTGTGGGAGGGGACCAGCCCCAGGTGGGCTGGTGCGCCCCCCACAAGGGCCCAAGGCGCCTAAGGGGAGGAGGGGGGGCAAACCCTAAGGGCAGATGGGCCTTAGGGCCCATGCCTGGTGCGCCTCCCTCTCCCCCTCCACCTGGCCGCCACCCAGATGGGATCTGGGGGCTGCCGCCACCCCTAGGGAGGGAACCCTGGGTGGGGGCGCAGCCCCTCCCCTTCCCCTATATATACTTGAGGTTTGGGCTGCCCAAGACACACGAGTTCCTCTCCTTCTTGGCGCAGCCCTACCCCTCTCCCTCCTCGTCTCTTGCGATGCTTGGCGAAGCCCTGCTGGAGTACCACGCTCCTCCACCACCACCACGCCGTTGTGCTGCTGCCGGATGGAGTCTTTCTCAACCTCTCCCTCTCTCCTTGCTGGATCAAGGCATGGGAGACATCACCGGGCTGTACGTGTGTTGATCGCGGAGGTGTCGTCCGTTCGGCACTAGGATCTCCGGTGATTTGGATCACGACGAGTACGACTCCTTCAACCCCGTTCTCTTGAACGCTTCCGCTTAGCGATCTACAAGGGTATGTAGATGCACTCTCCTTCCCCTCGTTGCTGGTTTCTCCATAAATAGATCTTGGTGACACGTAGGAAATTTTTGAATTTCTGCTACGTTCCCCAACAGTATGTTCCCGACTCCAGAAGGGTGAAATAGTTGATCAGGAGGTGGCGTCGGCAGGTCATACGACCTCCCATATGAGTGCATGCGCTCGTATGGTTGGCCGTGTTGTGCTCTGGACAGGCCGCGTAGGCTCCCAATGCTTCCAACTTATTCATTCTTTTTATGGTAAGAGATAATCACATTAATTGGCATGATTCCACCATATTTTTCTTGGATTTTTTCCATAGTACTCTATTTGCTCCAAAAGACCTATCTAAGAAAAAGCAACAAAAGAGGTGCGCGAACATGGTAAAATTCTGCAAAGCCTATTGTATGAGCACAAAATAGAGGGTAAAAGTTTCACATAATTTGGACTCATCAGGCGGCGCCAAGTGCTGAGCCGCGGGCACGCTTTCGGCTATACATGCCGGTGCACCTCTGGCAGCATCGCGTGTCGGTGCCGTGGCCGGACGTGAACCTGCTGCAGGGGTGACACCTCAACCCCAATAGGGTTCCGGTGCCGACCTTAGACATCTTTTACGGTCCACGCACATTTCACATCTCGAAATTCACGGACACATGTACTACTACAAGCTCAAGCTTAGAGCATGCACAACCCGAACTTGCTAATTTGGACCTCTAAATGCCCGCGGATGAATCCGAACGCGTCCACGGTACTGAGCGTACACACCTTAAATTTTCCTTCGCACAATCGAACACCTTAAATTTTCCTTTGCATAACCAGAGCAAGTCCTGCCATTTACCTGCCACCTCCTCTTCGGCATTCAGGGTAGATGGTGTGTCGACAAGCGAAGTTTAGTGGAGCAGTTAGTCTTCAGAGGTGCCGGTGTGGGTCGAGACGCGATGTTGTTATCTGTTAGGGTAAGTGCTTGTGCTTTGTAGTGTTTGTATGGTCGTTGGTGGCTGTCCCTGGACATGCCTGTGTGTGGTGTTCGTGCTACGCTCATTGTTCGTAGCGGGTGATAGTCTTTTTGTACTTACACTTCTGCCTTCTATAAAGTTATGATACGCCTAGGCGTATTCTCAAAAAAAATCCGTACAAAGGGCCGCTAACTACTGCATCAGGACATACCATCGGACTATCAAAATTTAGCGTGTTCTACATACATACTAGGTATGAAGAAGATCAACCACGGCCGCCCTTGTCCTTTCCGGTGCGTGAAAGTGGTGATAAAAAACGCAATATGGATCAAGTTGGATCTACTCAGCGTGAGAGTTGTTTCATCCGCTGCTGTCCTCCTTCTCTTTGGGGGCGGTCCGGCCATGCCACGGACCACCCGACTGCTCTCGAACGAGATCACGTGTGTTCGTCCACTGTCGTTTCTTTATGATGCCAATGCAGATGGCTTCCTCCTCTGTGGCAGCGCACGCCGCAGCCATGTTGGCAGCGAGGCGGGCCTTGGCCACCCTCATCTTCTCCTTCCCACGGCGGGCACACCGGTCCTGGTAGCTGTCATACCCCCCCTCCCGATGTGGGGAAGCTAAGGGGCTGCGATGTTGGAAGATTCAAGTGCTCGTTGCATCGACGCAATGGATTGCCGCGGCGGACGGCCATTGTCTCCTCCAGACACCATCGTTGACGGATCCGAAATGGTCGGAGTCAGATCCAATGCCCGCCATGCTGGAGAAGGCCAGAGATTGCCGAGCGGGAGCTTGAGGGGCGGAGCGGAGTGGCTAGGGTTTGGTCCTGTGATCGAAAGGGGACGAATATATGGCGCCCGGTTGTGCCCAGGTCACCTCATATCCGTCTCATATTTGAGCTGGATATTTTTTGAACATCAGTACAGACACAAGCGCTCATGTACACTCTACCCCTATGAGCACCTCCGAAAGACTGAGCTGGCATATCATCTTGAGATTTACGACGTCACCGTAGGCGTCTCGTCGTCGACGGAAACGTCTTCTCCCACTGAATGCGCATCGCCGGAAATCCTTAAATAAATCCAGGAATAAATGCGAGCACCAGGATTTAAACCCCGATGGGCTGGGGTACCACAGTCTCTTTAATCATCCAACCACTAGTCTAATGTTTGAGACCGATTTGAGGCGTTCGTCTGAGTCGATTTTTTTGTCCGGTACGTCCGGTGCTTAAGCTGGCTCCACAACTCCAGGCAACCAGATGCTACTTTCCAAGTCACCGGACACGCACGCACACCCCAGATGTACACGTATAGTTGGACGCGCTCACGTGCGCGCAGCGTACTGTTCATGAGCCGCACCGTCCGCGGCCACGTACCGTTCGTGCGGTCTACGTGATTCTCGCGCCACGGAGACTGAGCCGTCAGCTGAGCGAACCTCCGCCGGCAACTTTCCGTCCGAATCTTCGCCATCGCGGTCGCCCTCTAGGAGAGCGATCAGATTTGGCATACCGCACCACCCCGGGCACGCGCGTGGTGTTGACGCCGAATCGCTCGAACTGGAAACTGATTGGCTCCTCCGTACCCCGCGGGTGGCAAGTGGTGGCGCTGTGCGGACACCGGGTCGCGCCTCCACGTGAAGGCCCTCGTGCGACAGCTTCCTCCACGCATCGTACGT
The DNA here is from genome assembly GCF_003073215.2 of Triticum urartu. Lineage (NCBI taxonomy): Eukaryota > Viridiplantae > Streptophyta > Magnoliopsida > Poales > Poaceae > Triticum > Triticum urartu. Next base: position 59,788,087 of record NC_053023.1, on the reverse strand, counting down.
GCACGCCAGGAGCAGCACATTCATTAGTCCACGTCACGCCGGCAGAAGATAATACCGAACATTAGGGCACCTTCAACCCGACTCTCAAATCGCCCACATATGTCTAGACCTTTATGGGGCAAATGGCGACGCTGGCGTTGCCGGTCTAGATGTGTTGTGTCATCTAACACAGTCTGTATCGGTCCGCTCAGCGACCTGGAGGTGCTTTTTTCCGTAAACCGGAGACAAAATGAGGTGAGTTTACGGGTGCCTGAACCGCTGTCACGCCCTACGTGAGCCTAACCAAACCCTCCCCGCTCGCCTGCATGTGTTTCCACCCGGCGCCAGCTGCCTACATTCCTGCCGCTGTAGAGCGCCCGCTCCGCAATGACGCTGGTCCACAGTGAAAGTGACCTCTTACTGGCGCCGGTATTGAAGTGTCGCGCCTGCCGAGGGAGCCGTCTGCGACGCGCCCTTGGTGTTCGAGCCTATTCAATGCTGAAGCGACATTTGTTGTATGTGACGAGACAAATATCTACATTCCTGCTCAATAACCGTTCGTCCGTATGCCGTCATTAAGCAAGCTCACCGACGAGGAACCAACTCCGACGCCGCACATTGACGCACCCAGACGCTTGGCCTCGCCGGAATCTACTATTTAAAAGCGGCCACACCAAGCTAACTACAGCCCACAATAAATCCCCCTCCTTTGCTCCACAACCGTCATGATCACGAGCGGGAACGCTATAGGAAAGTATGTTGCTGGACATGAAGCATGAGTTGGCCGCCCTTACAGCCGCCTGGCAGTCCCACCGTGCCAAGCGGATCGAGCAGGGCATTGCCGGCCAGCTTGCCAGAGGTCTCCGACGACACACCCTCATCCCGCGCTGGTGCATCACGGCCTGACCATGCAGCAGGCGCATGCGCACTACAACGCCATCATGGTCGAGGAGGTGCAGCGTGCGCCGGCTCCTATGTCGGCGTTCCCGCAGGTGCCGGAGGAGCAGAGGTACAACATGTTCCTCCTTGAGCAGCACCGGCTGACGAAGGACCAAATCTACGCTGAGCGCGCAAGCGAGGAGGCCGTGGCCGCCATGGCGGTGGCGAACCCGAACTTCGCTGCGGAGTAGTGTGCGCTCTACGAGGCCGCCCGCGCCGCTCGCAACAAAGTTCCTTCGCAGTCGGACGCGGCGGCCAGTTGCGCGTCCGACGCGCCGCCATCTAACTTTCGGGGGCTCATGTGGCTGGTAGACAGCAATAGACCGTCCACATCCATCATCGATCCCACGTCCACCAACGCCGGCAACAGACAGGTCACAGACTCCTCCAAGAATGAGTAGGGCATGGAAGGAGGCAGGGCATTGTGTCTCAAGTGGATCAATCTGTCTCCCATGTTCTACTTTTCCTCGTCGAAGACTGCATCTTTGGCATCAGTGTCCATAAAAACTGAAATGTTTGCAGATAGCATTGGATGACGGCCTCCGGCATCAGTGTCCGTGAACTGAGATGCCGGAGCTAATTTACGGATCAACGTTGGAAATGCCCTTGCTTCGCTATTGTTCGTGCAACGGCAACGGCGGTCCCCGCCGGTGCAGATCTTTTGGGTGGGTTAACGTACGGCTGCTGAGATTGCGTACTCCTGCTTGAGGAATGTGTGGCATTCTCGTACCTACGCGCATGAGCTGACCGGCGTTTGAGTTCAATAGGGTTCATTCTGATCTTCTGGCATCAAGTGGTTATATTCTGTTCAATCACATCACAACTCACAAGTTGATTGAATTTATTCCTCGTTTTTCTTTGGCTACCTTTCCATAATAAAATCCGTACTAGAGATGATCTTCTTATGAGGCACTACGCTGATGATTTAACTTGTCTGTTTTGTGGTGAACTGGAACCGAGACACCACTTGTTTTTCTGCTGCATTGTTGCTAACGGAATCTTGAAATGTACCCCTTCTGTTCGTAAATATAAATTTTTGTAGAGATTTTACTATAAACCACATACGAAGCAAAATGAGTGAATATACACTCTAAAGTGCTTCTATATACATCCGTATGTGATTCTTAGTGGAAAGAAAAATATTGTCACTATATTCGCCTAACTAACATGAATATCTTCTCTGTATGTATCAGTGGTCAAAGTGTAGAGAAGTTTGAATATAGTATCTTTATGACTTTATCTATTTTCCTAGGAAGAATGGACTACTTAATTTTACCAATTATAAACCATGAGCTGGATACAAACAATTTGGGTATTATATAAGCATGAAATGAATTTTCTCCTGCAGTGCCTTTAAGTCCTTCTCAAATTTTGAACCTAACTTTAACCTAAAATTTGACTAATAAATTATGATTTTGCACAAAAAAGTACAAACATAATGAAAGATTTCGTTGAAATTGTTCTTTCGGAAATTTCTAGAAAAGCTTTCAGTAGTACAAGCGGTATGAAATCACAAAGAATAGTTGACTTTTCTAATTCATCTACTATTATAGTTTTTTTTTCATTTCTAGAATAGTATTGGAGGCCATTTCGACGTTTGCCAGGGGTACAAATGAAGTGAAATTGAATTGATAAAACATTCCTTAAAACAAAATTCTGCCAATTATACTTTATGATATCCCTTCGATGCTGCCACAGGGAGTCGACACTATTTTTTTCTCTATTTGTCCCCCCCCCCCCTCTCTTCTCTCTTCTCTGCTTTGCTCTGCCGCTCCTTTTGTAGATGGTTGGTCACCACTCTTAGGCCTTTTGTTCACTGCTTGTGGTGGGTCTCCAATCTTTTTCCGGCGCCGACTTAATGGAGAAACCCATCCGGAAGCTTCCGTCCTTTGAGTTAAAATAGTACTTGGCGTAGCAATTGTGCTTAAATCATATTTAGAGTTCTGTATTTTAGGAATGATATAAAATATATATTACGCCCATGAAAGGAAGATCAATGATTCCTATAAATTACCTAATGGAAAATTTCTAGAAGAAGCCCAACAAGAAACTAAGCATCTTGTTGTGGAGAAAAAGGTAAATTTTTATGTTACTTCAAAAGTAGTTGCTTCGCTTCAACCACGCGTATTCTTAGCATGATTTTGGGGAATCTCTACGCTATCACTCAAACAATCATGAAACATACTCCCTCCATTCCTTTATATAAGATGTATTTGTTTTTTCAGAAAGTCAAATGTGTGCATGTTTGATCAAGTTTTTAGAAAAATATATGAATATCCATAATATCAAATTTATATCATTTGATCCAACATGAAAAGTAGTTTAATATTTTATCTATTAGTATTGCAGATGTTGATATTTTATTTTATCATCTTGGCTAAACCTAAAGATTTCACAAATCAAAGAAAAATATTTCCAGAACAAGTAGGAACAATTTTCAGTTGTCTCAACAACATAATTGGATCAGAACAAATATCTTAGTAGAATCTTCTTTCAAATATGAATCAAATAAAAATTAAAAAAATATGAATCTAATACTCCCTAGAATCCATATTACTTTGTTGTTAGCTTATAACTAAGATTTTGTTATTCAAACTTCTAGCCCACTTTAAGGTAAAGATTGGAGTGAGCCTGGTAAAGCCGGACGAGACTTGCCTGCTCCCCCCGCGTGCACCCATCCGTGCTCCCGCATACGTGGCATGATTTGATTGGAATAAAATAAGTCCCGGCCCCATCCCTTAAAATTAGGGGGAGATGATTAGATTAGAAAGAAAAAAAAGAAAAAGACAGCCGTAGGATGAAGTGGGAGCACGGATGGAAGCATGAGGAGGGAGCAGGCAAGCCGGATCCAAGGAAGCCCTCGGTTAGTTACGTGTAATCTAAGAATAATTGAGGAGAATGATACTAATCACGCACTTCTCGAGCAGATTGATTGCCTTGGAACTTGGAAGTAAGTACATACGGTGTACCGAGCAGGAAGAACAAATGTACGTTGCTGTCATCGAATACCGAAACATCAAGGAATTACACCAATATACAAAAGAACAAGTCCCTATCGGTCTATGCATCGCTTTTCACCGCATCCTCTCAGTGCTCCCCATCCGGCATCCGCCTATATAAACGCATCAGATTATAGCCCAACCAACCTGCAGCAAGTAGTGCAACACAACACTAGCAAGGTCGATCGATCGAAGGTAGCTAGCAAGTAAGGAAGACTAGGAAGAAGAAGAAAGATGGCGGCGGGGGGCGTGTGGGTGTTCAAGAACGGGGTGATGGAGCTGGAGCAGGAAGCGACGAGCCGGAAGGCGCTGGTGTACGTGCCGGCGAACGAGACGATGAGGTCGCTCGAGGCGCTGGAGCGGCGGCTGGGGTCGCTGGGTTGGGAGCGCTACTACGAGGACCGCGCCATCGTGCAGCTCCACAAGCGCGGCGGCGTCGACCTCATCTCCATTCCCCGGGACTTCTCCAGGCTCCGCTCCACCCATATGTATGACGTCGTCGTCAAGAACCGCGACCAGTTCAAGGTCGTCGACCTCTAGTTATAGCCATCTTGGTCGGTAATATTCTTCCTATTCTAGCCGGATAAATTCATGGCTCCGCGCCACGAATATATGTATAGACGTACAAATAAGAACCTGCGTGTACGATTATGCATGCGTTGTACTGTTCCTGTGTGATGTAGTATGTAACTGTGGGCCTCTGTCAGAATATGTAACCTGTGTGCACTTAACGGTGGAAAATATATGTACGTGAGTACCGGGGTTTAAAATCTCTGATTAAGAAACCTAGATCCCGCCGAAATAAATTTGTTTTACCAAAGGTTCCCCCGCCTCATTTTATTGAACTAGATGATACCCCGTTGTTGTGGGAAATTTTTTGTAATATATTCAGTTAGAATTGGTTGTGTGAAACATGAATATTTAAAGTAATATTTTTTTTGATCGAAAGGGGTTTTCCCCCGCTCCATTTTATATAAACGAAGCAAAGCGAGTCACAGCAGACCGTTACAAGCATTCGGGACCTGCCTGAATAGCAGGACCAGAGACACCGGAATCAAAAGACAAATTCAGCGTTCTGAGGAAGCGCATAGACGGTCATACATCTACCACGACAGGGGAACTGACGGATACATTTGCCAGCTCTTTTTCACTCTACTATTTTATCTCTTTTCACACTGGGTGAATCTTCAGCATCTCCTCTTCGATCTTTCTCTTGCAAGCTCTCAGGCCGACTCCCATGCAATCTTGAGCAGCTCGCCTCTTCACCGATCTAGGAGTTGGATGCATCTTCTCAGCAGCACCGATTGGTCGCCCACACATAGCACCTTCCATTGATGCAGCGACGAGCTGATCCTTGCCAAGATTGCACGCGTGCTTGTCCACTGTACGCCCTGAAAGCACATGTCATTACGCATCGTCCAAATGCTCCAAATGGTAGCAACACAAGCAATATTAGTAACAGACTTTTTGTTATTTAGATTCCAGAAAGAAGATAATTCATTCATGTCATTTGGAATACTAAACTCAAAAGAGTCAGATATATCACTCCAAACTTGTTTAGCAACCACACATTCAAAGAACAGGTGACAGACAGTTTCATCCTCATTACAAAATAAGCATTTTAGATTTTCCACCTCTCTTCTCTTATTCAGGTTATCCCTGGTAAGAATTTTGTTATGAAAAGCTAGCCAGAGAAAGACTAAATATATGTGAGGTACAACAATCTTCCAGAATTTTTTCCAAATGGGGGTAGACACTCCCCCCCAATTAATCATGTTATAAAACGACTTAACTGAATAGACCCCCGACGATTCCAATCTCCAAATGGGTTGGTCTGTCTCGTCAGTTATTGGCATGTCAGAGATGATTCGGATCAATTCATGCCATCTATCCAAAAACCCAGCCTCCACACATCTGTTGAAGGTAAGTTTGAGAGTAGAACCATCCCATACCTCAGAAACTGCGCAGCATTGCTGTTGGCAGATTTCATACACGTCCCAGAATTGGGTTTTGAGGGAAGAATCCCCCACCCAAACGTCATCCCAAAAGCTTATTTTATTACCATTCCCTAGTTTCCATTTATAGAAGGGCCTAACCCCCTCCAAGGCCCAGGTGACACCTTTCCGGAAGGGAGAGCCTACACCCTGCCTAGACCACAGTATATTTGGCTTAGTTGTTTTATATTTGTGGTCGATCAGCTTCACCCAGTTTTTTTTACTGTCCATAAAATACCTTTTAGCCCAAGAGGCTAGTAAGGCCATGTTGAATTCTCTCAGGTTAGGTACCCCCAGACCACCAAAGTCTTTTTTTTCTAGGAGATCAAACCCCAATTAGCAAGATGGTACTTATGTTCATCCCCCACATTCCCCCAGAAAAAGTGAGCCATCTGAGAAGTGATGGCCTTGATCGCCCAGTTGGGGAACTTAATAACTGACATGAGGTACATGGGGATACTGGCAATGCATGCCTTGAGGAGGACTAGTTTTGCTTCATAGCTAAGTAGTCTCCCCTTCCATCCACATATCCTTTTGATGATCTTATCTATGATGTATTGGATGTCTTCTCTTCTCAATTTGAGGTAGTGAAGAGGAACTCCAAGATATTTTAGAGGTAAATCCCCCAATTTACAACAGAAAATCTGAGACAGGAGTTTATCATCATCCTCATTCATATTGATAGGTACTACTTCACATTTGTCATAATTGATTTTTAACCCAGAAAGGTTTTCAAAGCAGGCAAGTAGCCATTTCAAGTTCCTAACATATTCAGGTTTAGGGTTAAGAAAGAGAATTGTATCATCAACATATTGCAGGCATATGAGTCCTTGAGGGATGATATGGGGAACAATCCCAGATATGATATTATTATTAAACAGCTTTAGCTAACATGCGAGAAAACACATCAACCACCAAATTAAAAAGCATGGGGGAACTTGGATCCCCTTGTTTTAAACCTTTTCCACCCACAAAGTATGGACCAAGGGTGTCATTGATCTTAACACAGAAAGAGCTCTGTTGCAAAATGGATAAGTTCCATCTAATCCACTTAGCCCCAAATCCCCTAGATGTAAGCATTTCTACTAGGAAATCCCAGTTCACTCTATCATAGGCTTTTTCATAATCTATTTTAAGAACAATCCCAGATTCTTTTGATTTATGGACCTCATGGATGGCCTCATGAGCAGTAACTACACTTTCTAAAATGAACCTGCCTCTCACAAAGGCAGATTGACATGGGGATAGGAGCCTATGACCAACAGGGCAAACTCTGTTTGTCATAGCTTTACTGAATATCTTAACAGAACAGTTGCTCAAACAGATGGGTCTGAATTTCCTCATGTTCTTGGCATCTGGCTCTTTAGGGATCAAAGTAACAATAGAATAGTTTAGTCTCTGGACATCCAGAGTCCCATTTTCAAAATCTCTAACCAGAGCCATAAAGTCACCCTTAATCACCTCCCAGAATTGTTGATAAAAAAGAAAAGACAAACCATCAGGACCAGGGGCTCCATTAGCATATGATCCCATAATGGCCTCTTTAATTTCTTCTTCTGAAAAAGGTCTTTCCAAGGAAGTATTTTATGCTTCTGTCACCATTTCTTCCTCAGACCAAAACTGGTCATCTAAATGTATATTAGGTTTAGGCTCAAACCCAAAGAGGTTTTTATAAAAGTTAGTGGCCGCCTCCAGCATGTCCTTAGTGGAGTATACAGGCCCATTAGGACCCTCCAGCATAGTCAATTGATTCTTCCTTCTGCGTTGGTTAGCAACAGCATGGAAGTAAGCTGTGTTTCTGTCTCCTTCTTTGATCTTCCTATCTCTAGATCTCTTCCACATGGCAGTCTCTTCCTTCTTCTAGATCCCCTCAAGTTCCTCTTTAATTTGTTTCATTCTGAGGACTAAAGTTGAAAATAGATATGATGTATGGTGTTTGATTATTGTATAATGTAAATTCTCATGCATGTTTGCATGACGAGGTGCCTTTTTATTGTTAGATAATAACGAGAAATAAACGAGACACGAGAGACATGGATTTTTACGTGGAAATCATTGCGGGAGAAAACCACAGACGCACAAAGGCGCAATCACTATGATGGAGGAGTATTACAAGCACGAGACGACAGGCCATCGGCGAGGTGCGACTACATGGGGTATATATGAGGGCAATACATGAGAGTCCTTGGAGGACAAGTAAACGAGTTGTACTCGTACGCGTCGACGTCAACGCAAAGGCCCACACCGGTTGTACTACGTCTAATCCAACACAGTATAATTTGGATCACAATTTAACATTTATTATGCATGATTGCATGTTGTGGTGGACCTTTTCTCCAAGCATGTAGAATGATGAGATGATATACTTGCATGTTGAGAGAAATAACCTAGTGGGGGCTAGCTATTTAGATATAGAAGATGAGTCAAACAAAAACACACATAACGACTCTCTCTCTCTCTCTCTCTCTCTCTCTCAGCGCTCGCACTACCGGAACAGGGGCCGGTGCCGACGGCCATATGTATGCCGACGGCCACCGTCGGCCTACTCCTAGATATGCCTACAGCCGGATCCAGGTCGTCGGCGTACCAAGGCCGTCGGGCTATCCCGAGCTATGCCGACGGCCACCGTCGGCACATATTTGCCATCGACTTAGACCCATCCTACGCCTACAGCCGTCGTCAGCATAGTTGCGGGCCCGGCGGCCCGTTTGTGACGTGCGGCTAACGGCGCCCGACCTATGCTAACCGCCGAGACGGGCGGCCGTCGACATAGATGTGCGTGCCATGTCATCGATCTGAGGCGCACCGACCACCATCTATGCCGACGGCTATCGTCGGCATAGATGCCACGCCATCGATCCGCGGCGCGCCATCCATCTGCCCATGGCCTCAGTTTTTTTGCATTTCATATAGAATTTTTTTGTTCTTTTACGTATTATTATTTAATTAACTTACATGTAGCATGTTTTAATATAAGCATAAATACCTTAGTTTTCGATTCTATACGGAGGGGTGTGACACCTGAGGGGGGAAACAGCCGCATCAGGTCTATACGAAGGGGACGTTGCTCCCAAGTGTTTATATGGGATGACCTACCATGACCGGGTGGTGCGGTGGCATGTCTAAAGAGGAGGCACGCACCTCCGGGGTGTGCCCCCCTCACGGACGGCGCCGCCGCCGGCACCTGGAGGGGGGAAACGGACGCGTCGGGTCTACACGGAGGGGATGTAGCTGTGGGTTTGGCCTGGATGTTGCTCCCATGTGTCCCTATGGGCTGACTTAACACAATCGGGTGGAGAGGTCCACTGGTCAAAGCCCGTCCGTGGGAAGTCAAATGGATAGATCTCATGGTCAACCGCTCCAGGGTTAGGCGGGACGGGGGCCCTCGGGGTAGCAATGCCATCGGAGTGTCGCACCGGGCCCTCATACATGCGGCATGGTGTGGTGGCATGTGTGAAGAGGCGGCACGCGTCTCCGGGGTGTGGCCCCCCTCATGGACGGCGCCACCACCGACACCTGGAGGGGAGAAACAGACGCGTCGGGTCTACACGGAGGGGATGTTGCTGTGGGTTTGGCCCGGATGTTGCTGCCAGGTGTCCCTATGGGCTGACCTAACACAACCAGGTGGAGAGGTCCACTGGTCAAAGCCCATCCGTGAAAAGTCAAAGGTCTAGATCTCGTGGTCAACCGCTCCAGGGTTAGGCGGGATGGGGGCCCTGGGGGGTAGCAATGCCATCGGAGCGTCGCACCGGGCCCTCATACATGCGGGGTGGTGTGGTGGCATGTCTGAAGAGGCAGCACGCGCCTCTCGGGTGTTGCCCCCCTCACGGACGGCGCCGCCGCCGGCACCTAGAAGGGGGAAACGGACGCGTCAGGTCTACACGGAGGGCATGTTTCTATGGGTTTGGCCCGGATGTTGCTCCCAGGTGTCCCTATGGGCTGACCTAACACAACCGGGTGGAGAGGTCCACTGGTCAAAGCCCGTCCGTGGAAAGTCAAAGGGCTAGATCTCGTGGTCAACCGCTCCAAGGTTAGGCGGGACGGGGGCCCTGGGGGTAGCAATGCCACCGGAGCGTCGCACCCGGCCCTCATACATGCAGGGTGGTGTGGTGGCGTGTCTGAAGAGGCGTCACGCATCTCCGGGTGTGGCCCCCCTCACGGACGGCATCGCCACCGGCACCTGGAGAGGGGAAACGGACGCGTCGGGTCTACACGGAGGGGATGTTGCTGTGGGTTTGGCCCGGATGTTGCTGCCAGGTGTCCCTATGGGATGACCTAACACAACCGGGTGGAGTGGTCCACTAGTCAAAGCCCGTCCGTGGAAAGTCAAAGGGTTAGATCTCGTGGTCAACCGCTCCAGGGTTAGGCGGGACGGGGGCCCTGGGGGGTAACAATTCCACCGAAGCATCGCACCGGGCGCTCATACATTCAGGGTGGTGTCGTGGCATGTCTGAAGAGGCGACACGCGTCTCCGAGGTGTGGCCCCCCCTCATGGACGGCGCCGCCGGCGGCACCTGGAGGGGGGAAACGGACGCGTCGGGTCTACACAGAGGGGATATTGCCGTGGGTTTGGCCCGGATGTTGCTCCTAGGTGTTTCTATGGGCTGACCTAACACAACGGGGTGGAGAGGTCCACTGGTCAAAGCCCGTCCGTGGGTAGTCAAAGGGTTAGATCTCGTGGTCAACCGCTCCAGGGTTAGGCGCGACGGGGGTCCTGGGGGTAGCAATGCCACCGAATCGTTGCACCGGCCCCTCATACATGCGGGGTGGTGTGGTGGCATGTCTGAAGAGGCGGCACGTATCTCTGGGGTGTGGCCCCCCTCACGGACGGCGCTGCCTCCGGCACCTGGAGGGGGAAATGGATGCGTCGGGTCTACACGGAGGGAATGTTGCTGTGGGTTTGGCCCGGATGTTGCTGCCAGGTGTCCCTATGGTCTGACCTAACACAACCGGGTGGAGAGGTCCACTGGTCAAAGCCTGTATGTGGAAAGTCAAAGGGTTAGATCTCGTGGTCAACCGCTCCAGGGTTAGGCGGGATGGGGGCCCTGGGGGGTAGCAATGCCATCGGAGCGTCGCACCGGGCCCTCATACATGCGGGGTATTGTGGTGGCATGTCTGAAGAGACGGTACGCGTCTCCGAGGTGTGGCCCCCTCACGGACGGCGCCGTCACCGGCACCTGGAGGGGGGAAACGAACGCGTCGGGTCTACACGGAGGGGATCTTGCTGTAGGTTTGGCCCGGATTTTACTCCCAGGTGTTCCTATGGTCTGACCTAACACAACTGGGTGGAGAGGTCTACTGGTCAAAGCCCGTCCGTGGAAAGTCAAAGGGCTAGATCTTGTGGTCAACCGCCCCAGCGTTAGGCGGGACAGGGGCCCTGGGGTAGCAATGCCACCAGAGCGTCGCACCGGGCCCTCATACATGCGGGGTGGTGTGGTGGCATGTGCGAAGAGGCGGCACGCGTCTTCAGGGTGTGGCCGCCCTCACGGACGGCGCCGTCGTCGGCACCTAGAAGGGGGAAACAGACGCATCGGGTCTACACGGAGGGTATGTTGCTGTGGGTTTGGCCTGGATGTTGCTCCCAGGTGTTCCTATGGGCTGACCTAACACAACCGGGTGGATAGGTCCACTGGTCAAAGCCCGTCCGTGGAAAGTCGAAGGGCTAGATCTCGTGGTCAACCGCCCCGGTGTTAGGCGGGACGGGGGCCGGGGGGGGGGGGGTAGCAATGCCACCGAAGCGTCGCACCAGGCCCTCATACATGCGGGGTGGTATGGTGGCATGTCTGAAGAGGCGGCACGCGTCTCCTGGGTGTGGCCCCCCTCACGGACGGCGCCGCGACCGGCACCTGGAGGGGGTGGGGAACGGCCGTGTCGGGTGTACATGGATGTAGACTGCAAATAAAAAACACCGGCATCCATCATGGAAAACGGACGATTACTCTGAAACCTTCAGTGCCCGGAAACCGGATCGGTGCCCGGGCACTGAAAGTTTTAGAGTAATTGTCTGTTTTCCTAACGAAAGTCTAATGAATACGGGAGCTTTCTTCGTATGGATTAGCCAAGTATTTATACTAGTCAAATTTCTCATCCTTTGACAATGTGGTACTATTTTTCAGTTTTCAGATGGTATCTATGCTGCTGCAAAAAAAGATGCTATCAATGCCGACGGCATTGCCGTCTGCATAGTTTACCACGTGGCATCTTAAACTATGCCGACGTCTATGCCGTCGGCATAGATTACATTATCCACTCACGGGCAGGGCTGGCCACTCATTCCTCATCTCGCCCGCACCACGCCCCACCCGTCTTGACCCACGCCGTCCGCCTCCCGCCGCCGCTTCCCTTCCCTCGCCCCTCCCCGCCTCCATCCCGACCCTCTCCGCCCCCTTTTCGTGTCGCCGCCGCCACACCGTCGCCACCTTGACTCCGCGGCGCCGCGGCCACCACCCTCTCCGCCCCCTCACCCCCCCCCCCCCCCCCCCCCCCCCCCCCCCCCCCCCCGTGCCGTCCCCACGCGTCCCTGACCCCGTGCCCTCCCTGTCCTGCCCCGACCCCGTGCCTGCCGGAGCTCAGAGGCCCCCCTCCGCCGACGCCCTGCTGCGGCGGACCCAACCCCCGTCCACCCTTCCCCGGCGGCTGCCCCCCGGCCTCCTTGCTGCCCACTGCACCGGCGCCCAAGATGGCCCTGGTGATCTTTTTTTTTCATTTTTTGCCATTTTGTTACTGTTTATTTTGTGCATAGATGGATATGTGATGAATGGATATGTGCATGTATAGATTGATGGTCATGTTTGTGATAGATGGATGCATTGATGGATATTGGTCAAGTTTGTGAATTTGGACACTTAATTTAAAATATGGATTGATGGATATTGGTCAAGCTTTTGAATATGTGCATGTATAGATTGATGGATATTGGTCAAGTTTTGCATTTTGTAGACACTTAGTTTTAAATATGGATGAATTGATGGATATTAGTAAGTTTTGTGTTTGGTCAAGTTAGTGTTAGATGGAAGCAATTCGAGGCACTAGGTTTCTAAAATATTTAATGAAGCTTTCTTTTCCAATTTGACATGTTGTTTCATGTTGATTCATAATGTTGTGCCAATGGTTAATGTGAGGCGATGACCTAAATTTTTTTCACTCGGTGTAATTAAAAGGATTTGTGGTGTTCCATCTTCGTGGAGTGATCGTCGACGTTGGAGGTGTTGGTCCACGATCATCCCTCTCCTTTGATCGACTACATCGTTTACATCGGAGGGTGAGCAACAATTCCATGACCTCGTCCGCTTTTTTTCCCATATTAGTAGATTAAATTTTCACATCAAGTCGCGTAACCTAGGCGTCTCCCGTCCGAAAGGGTTGCATCAATAAATATGCATTCAATTGCACATTTATCACTGCAGCTCTTTCGGATTGTCCGGCGTTTTCCACGGACAACTCGAGGATGTGTAGATTGGGTACGTTGCCCATGCTCTACCCCATTCCGAGATAGGATTTCGGTGGCGCCTCCCCGTTGTTCTCCGGATGCACATTCTCCCGGTATTTTTCTAAGACATGTATTTGGTGAACAGCGGGGAGGTGTTGCCGAAATTTTGTCTCGGGATGGGGTAGAGCATGGACAACGTACTCAATCTACACATTCTCAGGTGGGATTAGGACCCATCTTTACCTATTAGAGATGTAGGTGGATTAAATGTTGTTTCTCGTCAACCCTGTAAAAAATAAAATATTGATGTGAGTAATTTAAATGAATCCTTAATTTTTTTGTGTGGCTTCCAATAAAACAGAGATGGCAGATAATGAGTGGATGTATAGTGAGTTTTTCCGTCGGAATCAAGTAACAACAGAGTGGGTCGAGAAAACTTATTTGTTTTTGAAAGAAATATTCCGTAGTCCAATGAGGATTGTGCCAGAATGCCCATGTGCCAAATGTAAGAGACATATGCGCAGAGATAAGAGTGAGATGACTAAGAACCTTCGCACACATGGATTTATGCCCAACTTTAATATGCCGATAAACTTTTCCCACTGGGACAGTGGTAGAGAGGAGGTGATATGACAATGCGTCGCTGGTTATGAGGATGATGGGGTTAGAGACATGCTAGATGATGTCTTTGCTACACAACCGACACCTCCGTCACATTCAGCAAATGAACCGGAGGAGCCGAAGGAAACCGCAAAGGCCTTCCTGGATATCTTGGCCTCGTCAAAGAAACCTCTTTATGAGGGTGCAAAGCTCTTTGTGCTAGATACCATCTCACAACTGATGGCAGTCAAGGCTGAGTATGGCTATAGCCGAGGTTGCTTCGAAGCATTTCTGGGAGTATGGGCTAACAGCCTGCCTGAGGGCCATGAACTGCCGAAAACCATGTACGCTACGAAGAAAATCATGAAGGCGCTCTCCATGGATTATGAGAAAATACATGTTTGTCCAAAGAATTGCCTTTTGTTTAGGCATGAGTATGCGAATGACAACTACTGTAGGAAGTGCGGTTCCTCTCGGTATATTGAGGTAGTCGATGAGCAGGGTCAGAAGCAGCAGCTAAAAATCCTTGTGAAGGTTCTTTGGTATCTTGATTTTATAAAAAGACTGCGGTGCCTTTTCATCACCGAGGAGTCTGCCAAAATGTTGAAGTGGCACAAGGAAGGGAAAAGGTAAAATCCAAATAAAATTGTACATCCATCAGAAGGTGAAGCATGAAAATCATTCGATATAGAATACCTGGAGGAAGCAGCCGAGGCTGGGAATGTCAGAATTGCTATATCAGTTGATGGGTTCAATCCATATGGTATGTCGTCTAATCCATACAGCTGCTGGCCCGTATCTGTCATTCCGCTCAATCTCCCTCCCGGCGCCATAATGCGACGCAAGACTATGTTCCTATCGCTTATAATTTCGAGGCCTGAATATCCGGGGAAGAATTTGAGTGTGTTTATGCAGCCGTTGGTGGATGATTTGCACCATTCTTGGTGCATCCCGAGGTTGACATACGACCGGCATCCACAGAAAAATTTCTTAATGAAAGTTTGGCTACAATATTGCATGCATGACTTTCCCGGCTATGCCCTATTCTGTGGATGGTGTACAAGCGGGAAGATGCCTTGACTAGTCTGCATGCACGCCTTGATTTTCATTTGGCTGAAGAAGGGTGGAAAGTATGTTGCCTTTGACCTGCATCGACAGTTCCTCCCTCCAGACCATCCTGATAGGGAAGAAAAGAAGAACTTCACAAAAGGCAAAGCTGTCCATGAAGTAAACAAGATTCCAATATTTTCTGGTGCGGATGTGCTTGCTCATCTGAAAGCTCTTAAGACTACCGGCGAAGGGAAAGGAAAAGGCAAAGCCACAGGCAAAGGCGAGGGCGAGGGCGAGGGAAAAGGAAAAGGGAAAGGGAAAAATGTTTTGAAGGATATGGTGAGACGCACAACTGGACTCACATTACCCCCTTCACGCAGCTTCCCTATTTTAAGGACCTCAAACTTCCATACAACATCGACATGATGCACACCGAAAAGAATGTCGTGGAGTCCCGTTTTCGCACGATCCTCAACATTCCTGATAAGACAAAGGATAATGTTAATGCTAGAGTCGATCAACAGAATATTTGTGATAGACCACGTCTACACATGCAGTCGAAAATCTTGGTTCAAGCCAGATGCTGACTTCGTACTTAAAAAAGATCATAAGATGGAGGCATTCAAGTGGTTGAAACACATCATGAAGTTCACTGATGGTTATGCGTCAAATATAAGTAAGGGGGTCAATATTTCAACGGGAAAAGTGAACGGGATCAAGAGTCATGACTATCATGTATGGATTGAGCTGATTATGCCGGTGATGGTTCAGGATATGTTCCCGAGCGTGTCTAGCGTTTGCTTGCGGAGTTAAGCCATTTCTTCCGCATGCTTTGTGCTAAAGAAGTATGTCCTGAGATGATAAAAGAAAAGCATAAGAAGGCGCATGAGTTGATGTGCAAGCTAGAGAAGATCTTCCCGCCAGGCTTATTTACTCCAATGACACGTCTCATTTTGCACCTCGCGAACGAGGTATTGTTGGGGGGACCTGTGCAGAATCGTTGGCAGTACGGCCCTGAGAGACGGAACAAGCATATGAGACAGAAATGTGGAAATAAAGCTAAGATTGAAGCTTCCATAGCTGAGGTAGTTATCCTAGAGGAGGTGGCAGACCTCAGGACAGCATACTATCTGGACCATGTTCCCACGCTACATAATAAGGTGTCTCGATACAATACAGAAGAACCCAAGTATAAACCCAATCTGCCTCTATTCATCGGGCAAGGTGGCAGGGCTGGATGCTCGACACCTTATATCATGCCACGAGATGAGTGGGAGGATGTCATGTTCTATATCTTGGACAGCAACAAGGAAGTTGTGGATGAGTGGATGAGGTAATACCATTGCATCATTCTTTTAGTCAATTTGTTATGTTCACTTTGCCTAGTTCTTATACCGCTTTTCTTATTGTGGTCGATTCATTGATGAAGAGTGGACGGGAATGCTGCCTCCTACTAAAGCGGAGGCACTTGCTCTTCTCCGAAAGGGTGCTGATGGAAGGAAAAATTTTGTTGCGTGGTTCATGGAGAAAGTAAATTTCCGCACTTCCCTATTACCTATTTCACCCTACAATTCCAATTAAACTCATGCACCCTATAATTTCAATTAAACTTGTAGGGAAATGATCCAAACAAATCAATGGATGAAGAATTGAGATGGGTTTCCATGGGTTTTGACCCTGCCGTCATGACATGCGAAAAGTATGATGTGAATGGGTATTGCTTCCATACAGAGGAGCACCAGAATAGTCGGCCTGATCCCAAAACTATGAATACCGGAGTCTTCACCGAACGAGATAATAAAGTAGATTACTACAGAAGGGTAGGAAAAATATACGAGCTTACATTCAAATGTGGCCGCGAACCCCTAAGTCTCACTGTGTTCAAATGCCGATGGCTCGACCCCAAAAAGGGTCTGAGACATAAGCCTTCTATTGGTTTAGTTGAAGTTAAACCATCAACCGTCAATGTTGGAGCTGATCTCTTCATCGCCGCGACCCAGGCCACACAAGTATATTATCTGCCTTACCCATGCCGGAAATAGTACCTAAAGGGTTGGGAAGTTGTGTTCAAGGTGTCGCCACATGGTAAGCTACCGGTCCCGAACGATGATGATTACTACAACATAAACCCCATGACATACGAGGGAGTGTTCTTTCAAGAGGAACATGATGACTTGGTCCAAAACAAGGAGGATGATGACTTGGGTTATGTTGACCTGGACCCAAATGACAACGACGCACGAATTGATGATGAGGCAGTTGTGAATCAAAGAGACATAATCATGCTTGAAAAGTTAAATGAAGACGCTGACGATGAGGAAGAGCCTCCACCTCCGTCAGACAACGAAGAAGATATGCATGATAGTGATGCTGAGACTGGTCGACAAATAGATTACAATAGTGATGATTCATATGGGTTCTAGAAAATGTAAGTTCTTTTAACGATGATTGAGGTAGATTACAATAGTATGCTTAATGTGCTCTTCTGTTATTAATGTTCTTTTCTGTATGCTTAATGTGCTCTTCTGTTATTAATGTTCTTTTCCGTATGCTTGTTTATTTGATATCCTTACTAATTGTTTATTCTCTTGTTAATGCAGGTTTGCTAATCATGGGCAAGTCCAGCGGTGTTGGTTTCCTCAACAAATTCAAATCACTTACTCGGAGTGGACGAGCCCAAGGCCCCCCCCCCCGCGACTACGCGATGATGACACCTCACAGGGAGGTCGAGGGATCGGGGGAGGAGACCCTAGAGGAGGAGGGGGTGGGGGAGAGCCCCTAGAGGAGGAGGAGGTGGGGGGAGAGGCACCTGGGTCAAAAACTCCGGGCCATGTCCGAAATAGGAGGGTCTTCTTCGATGCCCTCCTATACTGAGGCACCTTCTGAGTCTGAGGAGGAGGAGTATGTTCCTGATGGCGAGGAGGAGGAGGGCGAGGAGGAGGAGGCCGAGGAGGAGGGTGAGGAGGAGGAGGGCGAGGAGGGTGGTGGAGGGGAGGTTGACCCCGAGTTGTGGGGTGACTTGCCGCCAGATGCTCCGAAGGGGTGGCTGCGTGGTACTATCGGAGTACCTACACCACCTTCTATCGAGGCACACAAGTGGCTCATTGAACCTGCGGGGACAGAGTAAGTGCCTCTCAATCATATTTTCAACACATGACAACATTTTCTTATTATATACATGCCAATCCTTTGATTCTTTTGCAGGAACTGGATCCTTCACGGAAAGGGCCGTAAACCGAACGGCCTTATCACTGTCCTGTTGAAGGAGTTTTGGCCGAGCCTATTCTGCCCGCGGCCAGACAGGGACCCGGAGCTGCAGGTTTTGGCCATGAGATGGGCCCACTACGAGGCTTACAGCCACGTAGAGTATGGGACGGCCGCTAAGGCCGTGATCACCAAATTTTGGGTAAGTTCTCTTCTGAATCACTTGTCTTCAGTTTCGTTCATAGTTTATCATTGAATCATGATACGTCTCCGTCGTATCTAATTTTCCAAACACTTTTGCCCTTGTTTTGGACTCTAACTTGTATGATTTGAATGGAACTAACCCGGACTGGCGCTGTTTTCAGCAGAATTACCATGGTGTTGTTTTATGTGCAGAAAACAAATATTCTCGGAATGACCTAAAACTCCACGGAACATCTTAGAAAAAAAATCCTCGCCAAAGATGAAGACCAGGGGTCCCACACCCTTCTCACGAGGGTGGGTGGCGCCCCCCTAGGGCGCGCCCCCTACCTCGTGGGCCCCCTGTTGCGTCTCCGATTCCAACTCCACCTCCATATATTGAGTTTCGATGGGAAAAAAAATCAGGGAGAAGAAATCATCGCGTTTTACGAAACGGAGCCGTCGCCAAGCCCTAAAACCTCTCGGGAGGGCTGATCTAGAGTCCGTTTGAGGCTCTAGAGAGGGGGATTCGTCGCCGTTGTCATCATCAACCATCCTTCATGATGCTCACCGCCGTGCGTGAGTAATTGCATCGTAGGCTTGCTGGACGGTGATGGGTTGGATGAGATTTATCATGTAATCGAGTTATTTTTGTTAGGGTTTGATCCCTAGTATCCATTATGTTCTGAAATTGATGTTTCTATGACTTTGCTATGCTTAATGCTTGTCACTAGGGCCCGAGTGCCATGATTTCAGATCTGAACCTATTATGTTTTCATGAATATATGTGAGTTCTTGATCCTATCTTGCAAGTCTATAGTCACCTACTATGTGTTATGATCCGGCAACCCCGAAGTGACAATAATCGGGACCACTCCCGGTGATGACCATAGTTTGAGCAGTTCATGTATTCACTATGTGCTAATGCTTTGTCCCGGTTCTCTATTAAAAGGAGACCTTAATATCCCTTAGTTTCCAATAGGACCCCGCTGCCACGGGAGGGTAGGACAAAAGATGTCATGCAAGTTCTTTTCCATAAGCACGTATGACTATATACAAAATACATGCCTACATTACATTGATGAATTGGAGCTAGTTCTGTGTCACCCTATGTTATAACTGTTACATGATGAACCGCATCCGGCATAATTATCCATCACTGATCCGGTGCCTACGAGTTTTCCATATACTGGTTCTCGCTTATTTACTTTCCCGCTGCTACTGTTACAATCACTACAAAATACCAAAAACATTACTATTGTTGTCTTTACTTTTGTTGCCTCTACCACTACTATCATATTACTTTGCTACTAAACACTTTGCTGCAGATACTAAGTTTCCAGGTGTGGTTGAATTGACAACTCAGCTGCTAATACTTGAGAATATTCTTTGGCTCCCCTTGTGTCGAATCAATAAATTTGGGTTGAATACTCTACCCTCGAAAGCTGTTGTGATCCCCTATACTTGTGGGTTATCAAGACTAATTGTTGGCGCCGTTGCCGGGGAGCATAGCTCTATTCTTTGAGTCACTTGGGATTTATATCTGCTGGACACTATGAAGAACTTTAG
Source organism: Triticum urartu (assembly GCF_003073215.2). Taxonomy (NCBI): domain Eukaryota; kingdom Viridiplantae; phylum Streptophyta; class Magnoliopsida; order Poales; family Poaceae; genus Triticum; species Triticum urartu. The sequence continues at coordinate 59,768,144 of NC_053023.1, read as the reverse complement.
AGATCCAAAAACCAAGATCTATCCCTCAATTACGAGGGGAGGTAAGGAACTGCCATCTAGCTCTGCACTTGATTCACCTTTTGTTATGAGTAAGTTTGCGACACCTACATCTGCTTCTGCTATTCGTTCTGATATGTCGCATGTTATTGATGATGCCACTTCTGCTATGCAAGATACTTATGATGAAACTGCTTCTATGCATGATACTACTGTGCCCCTTAGTGAATTTCTTGATGAACAAATTTCTAGGGCTAGAGAAAGAGAAATTATTGAATCTGAATATGATGATGATAGTGATGATGAAAATATGCCTGTTATTCCCGAGGGTTATCTTTTTGATATGGAATCTTCTGCTGTTATTTCTGCTTGCAAAGATAGATATGAGCTTAAGAGGTTATTAATTAAATGGAACAAAGAATCACTTAGAGATAGAAAGAGACCTGACCTTGCTTTTGCTACTTCACCTATATGTGTTCCTGATAACGATTATGAATTCTCTGTTGATCCTGATATAATTACTTTGGTTGAATCTGATCCGTTTTATGGCTACGAATCTGAAACTGTTGTGGCACATCTTACTAAGTTAAATGATATAGCTGCCCTGTTCACTAATGATGAGAGATCGCGTTACTTCTATATACTCAAAATATTTCCGTTCTCATTAAAGGGTGATGCTAAGATATGGTTCAATTCTCTTGATCCTGGTTGTGTGCATAGTCCCCAGGATATGATTTATTACTTCTCTGCTAAATATTTCCCTGCTCATAAGAAACAAGCTGCTTTGAGGGAAATATACAACTTCGTGCAAATTAAAGAAGAGAGTCTCCCACAAGATTGGGGGAGGCTTCTCAAGTTACTTAATGCTTTGCCTGATCATCCTCTTAAGAAACCTGAAATACTTGATATCTTTTATAATGGACTAACTGATGCTTCTAGAGATTACCTGGATAGTTGTGCTAGTTCTCACTGGTAGAAAAAGGGCCAATAGTCCCAGTTCGTAAGGGTCTTTAGTCCCGGTTCCGGAACCGGGACTAAAGTGTCGGTACTAATACCTCCCCCCTTTAGTCCCGGTTCAATCCAGAACCGGGACTAAAGGCCCTCCACGTGGGCAGTGCGCAGAGCCCAGTCAGGAGACCCTTTGGTCCCGGTTGGTGGCACCAACCGGGACCAATAGGCATCCATGCGTCAGCACTTCTGTGGTTGGAGTTTTTGTTTTTTTTAAAGGGGGGGGGGGTTGGGGGTTTTGGGGGGTTAATTTAGGTGTTTCATATATTGTGTTAGCTAGTTATAATTAATAGAGAGAAGTGTCCTCTGTTATGTCCGTGCTTGGTCGACGCTACGTACTATACATACGTATATAGAGAGGACTAGACATGCTAGCTAGCTAGTAAGCAAACGAAGGAAACAGAAGATCGTCATGAACATATATGCATATATACAGAGAGAAGTGATATCGACCACCTCTCCTTCTCCGAGAGATTGGTCGAACAACAAGTTCTCGTATATCTATCTGACACTACCGGCTACATATATACAATAATTATCTCTTACAAATATAATCATACGGACTCAGGGTCCACATAGAATTCTCCGTCTTCAGGGATCACGTGGTCAAGAAAGAATGCCGCCAATTCCTCTTGAATTGCTCGCATGCGAGCTGGTGCTAGGAGTTCATCCCGCTTCCGAAACATCTAATTTGAAGAAGGGGGTCAATACATATATATATAAAAATGAATGAAACTCAACACAAATGATGGTAATAGAATAAAATTGTGAATGTTGTTATTTACGTACTTCATATTGTTCGTTAGAGTACCCGCCCCGCTCACAGGTCGTGTGGCGGATGGACTCGCAGATGTAGTATCCACAGAAATCATTCCCTTGTTCCTGCCACAACCACTTTACAAGAAATAGAGGTCAATCAAACTGATAAGCAAGAATGCTAAATAGTATTGATGAAACTAGCGCTTGAATCACTAGGAGATGCGCGGAACATGCTACTATAGTACTTACTTTCGGGTGTCTAAATTCCAGCTCCTTCGGCAGTCCCGGAACTGTTTTGGTGAATTTTCTCCAAACCCTGCCAGACAAAGAAAACAATTACTTGATATCAGGAAATGAACAAAGTTGCTGATATGGTGGATAATGATCGATTTAACTTACTTCTTGAGGATTTCAGTCATGTCCGCATACTCCTTGGGATCTTTTCGTTTAGAGTCCAAGACGGTTACTACTCCCTGCTCAAGCTTAATCTCTAGGAGAATATAGTGGAAACTGCACACACATGCATAACTCATGAATTACATAACTATAACCTTGACTAATATATAAGGGAAACCGAATACGCACAAGACAGTAACAGTCACCTGAAGTTGTAAGGAAAGAGTATTATATCTTTGTTTTGATTTATTACGAACGATCGTAGCAAGCTGGCCTCGGTAGCTGCGGCATGAAGTTTAACCTGAGTTGCATCTATGAGATATGTGTTAATGAACCCAATATCACCGACTTGTCTTTTCTTCAATTCGGCGATCTTCAATCTGCATAATATAGTGAGGATGATTATAAATACATGCAATGAAAGAGCTAAGCTATATAGAGAAACTTAATGACAGAAGTAGTACTACTTACAGACAGTAGCAGGCGACCGTTGTTTTATCGAGGGCCAATTGATTGAAAAACTGATAGAACTCCTCAAATGGAACAGGCAACAGATCAATTCCAACGAGGTCATGCTCCTTTTTAACTTTCACATACAAAGTACTCCTCCCCCCAGAGTCTCTGCAGATTTTCAAGTACCAATCATGCAATCTTCGCATCATCGTTGATAGAGATCTTTCATCTTTGACGAGAGGCTTCCCGTACTCGTATCTTTGTATCTGCACCTCCATGGGTTCATAATGTACTTCGTCGGGCAGGTAATCTGCAAGATTGCTATAACCGGGCACCATCCTCGGATCATTATCGACGTTGTGTCTAGGCACCTTGAGCGGGGGGCACGATTGCTTCGCTTGTTCGCCGAGCTGGGCAATTTGTTTCCCAGCTCGTCGTTCTTTCAGCCTTTGATCACTGACAGTACTTCCCGACCGCTCCGCTTCGGCAAATTCCTTTCCAATAATGCGGTCATAGTTTCCTTTCGGCGGATCAGACTTCGGTGGTTTTGTCAGGGCAGCCAGAGTGCGCTTCACTTTCACCCGATCTACCTTCTCCTCCGGAGGTGGATGTTTCTTTGCTTTCACCCCTTCAAAGAAGCTCCTCACTTCTTCTCGCGCGATCTCGGCGTTCTCCTCCAGGGTCCTCTCATATGGTAACTTCTCTGGAGTCTTCAGAGAAGGACCGAATCTGTATGTCCTCCCGCCTCTGGTTGTACTGCTAGACGCCGACCGAGCAGACATAGCGGTTGTCTTCTTTACTTGCTTAAGAGGCGGAGGAGAAGGACTACGACGCGCCGGAGCAGCTGGAGCGGCGGCAGGTCTCTTCCGCCCTTGCTGACGAGGCGGAGAAGGAGGAGGCTGGCTGCTGGGGCGCGTCGGCGCAAGCGGAGAAGGAGGCGGAGTGCCGCCGCGCGCCGGAGAAAGAGCCGGCCGAGGGCCCTGATCGTCACTCGCCGGAGGAGGAGGCGGTGGAGGTGGAGTGCCCTGACTCGCCGGAGGAGGAGGAGGCGGTGGCGTCCAGTTCGGAAGGTTGATGAGCTCCTTCCGCCATAGGCACGGAGTCTTCAAAGCAGACCCCAGCCGAGTCTCCCCTTCACCGGTAGGGTGGTCAAGCTGGAGGTCCTCAAATCCCTCCGTTATCTCATCCACCATCACCCTAGCATATCCTTCTGGAATCGGCCGGCAGTGAAAAGTTGCGCCGGGTTCAGTAGGAAAAACAGAGCCAACAGCCGCCTTGACCTTCAAATTCATCCATTGCGTCATAAGGTGGCAATTTTGAGACTCCTTTATAGCATCCACGGGATAGCTGGCAGGAGCCGTCAAGGCATGCTCCGGCTGAAGCAGCTCGGTGGAAGCCACGCTGCTTCTGCGCTGAGATGGCGGGGTAGCTTCGGGGGAGGCTTCGGCAGTACGTTTGCTGCAATTTGCTTCTCGTTCCTCTATCGCGTCTACCCTTGCTTGCAGCGCCTGCATTTCGGTCTGCTGCACTTTTTTCCTCCTCTCATGGGATTTGTAACCGCCTGCGTCCGGAAACCCAACCTTCCATGGAATGGAGCCTGGCGTGCCTCGTGTCCGTCCAGGGTGCTCAGGATTCCCGAGGGCCATTGTGAGCTCGTCGTTCTCTCTGTCTGGAAAGAACGTCCCTTCCTGCGCTGCTTCGATATACTGCTTAAGCTTACTGACTGGTATGTCCATTTGATCGTTCATCCAAATGCACTTCCCTGTTACAGGGTCCAGTGTTCCGCCAGCCCCGAAGAACCAAGTCCGGCAACGGTCTGGCCAGTTAATTGTCTCTGGTTCGATCCCTTTATGAACCAGATCATTCTCAGTCTTGGACCACTTAGGCCGGGCTACGAGGTAGCCACCTGACCCCGTGCGATGGTGAAGCTTCTTCTTCGCAGCATTTTGCTTGTTTGTCGCCGACATCTTCTTACTCTTTTCCGATGTCTTGTGGGCCACAAATGCGGGCCAGTGATCTCTGATATTCTCATATCTGCCCTTGAATTCTGGTGTCTCATTATTTTCGACAAATTTATTCAGCTCTTTCTTCCACCTCCTGAATAGTTCTGCCATCCTCTTCAGAGCAAAAGACTTGATTAATTTATCTTTAACTGGGTTCTCTGGATTATCCTCAGGCGGTAGGGTGAAATTTGACTTCAGCTCAGTCCAAAGATCATTTTTCTGCATATCATTGACATAAGAGACCTCAGGGTCTTCTGTAGCCGGCTTAAACCATTGCTGGATGCTTATCGGGATCTTGTCCCTAACCAGAACCCCGCACTGAGCAACAAATGCGCTCTTTGTCCGGAGGGGTTCAATAGGTTGGCCGTCGGGCGCGATTGCTATGATCTCAAACTTTTCATCCGAGCTCAACTTTTTCTTCGGGCCTCGTCTCTTTACCGAAGTTGTGCTCGATCCGGAGGGCTAGAAAAAAGAACAAAGACTTAATTAATATGTGTACATACCAAAACAATGAATGCATCAATCAGCTAGTCAGCATAGGCTTAACTAATATATATACCTGGCCGGACTCGGTTCGGTCACCAGAGCCGTCATCACGGTCTCCTTCTTGCACCGGCATTGGGTCGCCGGAGCCGTCCTCATGTTCTTCTTCTTGCACCAGCATTAGGTCACCGTAGCCAGCTTTTTCACCCTCTCCTTCCAGACCATCGGTTTCGTTGAGAAACAACGAGATGGCATCACTTCCTTCTGTGATTATGTCCCTCAACAACGCTTCTTTTGTTACTTCGTCTAGGGCGGTGTCCATAGTTTCTACAAATATTTACAACATGGCAATTATTATTCAAACATGACAGATGGATATATTAGTGCCAAACGTAGAACTAGCTACCTAATCATAGTAAGCTATCGGGAGGGGGTATATATCGACAATGACGACACTACATCTATGTCCCTCGACGACCCTCGTTCCCGATAAAAAAAAGAGGAAGAAGAAGAAAAATAAGAGGAGAAGAAAGAATAGAGGAGAAGATCTCCTCTATTCTTTCTTCTCCTCTTTTTTTCTTCTTCCTCTTCTTTTTTTATCCTCTTCTTCCTCTCATGTTCGATAGGATCGCCGAGGGGTCGGGAGGTTGCCTAGTGTCAAGGGATTCAACAAAACCATGTCTTCATCATTAGGCGAAAGTAACATGTGCATGATGGTACGAAGCTCTTCAAAGTTGTTCTAGAACGGAGTCCCAGATAGGATAATTTGCTTTTTGGTACAAAGTTCAGCAAGAGCCTTCTGAATATCGCTATTTGGAAGGCCTTTGCTGAATTCATACCAAAAGGCGGATTATTCTAGCCAGGACTCCATTCCAGAACAACTTTGCAGAACTTCGTACCAACATGCCCTGGTTACTTCCGGCTAATGATGAAGGCATGGATTTCTTCAATACTTTGACACTAGGAAACCTCTCTCTACTTTCGGCTAATAAGAATAAGAAGAAGAAGAAGAAGAAGAAGAAGAAAAGAAGAAAAAAAAGAGGAGAAGAAGAAAGGAATAGTGGAGAAGAATAGAAAATAGAATATATTCTATTTTCTATTCTTCTCCACTATTCCTTTCTTCTTCTCCTCTTCTTTTTCTTCTTTTTTCTTCTTCTTATTTATTTCTCCTCTTCTTTCCGGTAGAGGAAACCCTAAATAGTTAGCAAGTATCGTGGGTGTGAGATACATGTGGCCTTCGGTGTCGGACATTACATCCACGTCCCACAAGTGACGTGGGCGTCGAAGCCCGCGCCACTTGTGGGATGTGGGTGTAGTGTCCGACACCGACGGTACATGTATCTCACACCGACGATAATTTCTATTTAGGGTTTCTCCTCTACCGCTCCTCGACCTCTCGACGACCCTCGTTCCCGATAAAATAAAGAGGAAGAAGAAGAAGAAAAAAGAAGAAAAGAAAGAATAGAGGAGAAGACTTCCTCTTCTTCCTCTCCTCTTCTTCTCCCTCTTCTTCCCCTTCTTCCTCGCCTCTCTCATGAATGTCCGACGTTCTCGACTCCCCCCCCCATGTGTCGAAGAAAAAAAAGAAGAAAAAAAAGAAGAGAAGAAGAAAGGAATAGACGAGAAAAGAGAAAATAGAATATATATTCTAATTTTCTCTTCTTCTCCTCTATTTCTTTCTTCTTCTCCTCTTCCTTTTCTTCCTCTCCTCGTCTTCTCCTTCTTCTTCTCCTTCTTTCTCTACTTATTTTCCTTTTCCTTATTTTACTTTTTCCTCTCCACTAACATCATCATATATATGAAAAAATGCATATATGAAAAAAAAACATCATCATATATATCATCAACAGAAAAAAAAACATCATCATATCATCAACAGAAAAAAACATCATCATATCATCAACAGGAAAAAAAACACCATCAACATCATCATATCATCAACAGGAAAAAAACATCATAAACATCATCATCTTATTTAGTTCTCTCGACCCCTCGTCCCTCTCTCATGTTGTCGGGGAGGGGCTATATCGACCTCTCCGCTCATGTTGAAATTATCGGGGAGGGGGAATAGCTAGAGGAGAAGAAGAATAATTCTATTTTTTCTTCTTCTCCACTATTCCTTTCTTCTTCTCCTCTTCTTTTTCTTCTTTTTTCTTCTTCTTATTTATTTCTCCTCTTCTTCCTCTCCTCTTCTTCTTCTTATTTAGTTCTCTCGACCCCTCGATGACCCTCGTCCCTGATAACATATTTTTTCTCCCCTCGACACCTCTCGACCTCTCGTCCCACTCTCGACCCCTCATCATCATCTATCACCCCCCTCGTTTTCTTTAGCATATATCCATGAACAAAATAAAGGAGAAGATCGAAGAAAAAAAGAAGCCTTATGTTCTTCCTTTTCCTTATTTTACTTTTTCCTCTACACTAACCTAAAATCGATATCTACTAATTAACAACCTAAATAAAAAAATGAATACATATATGAAAAAAAAACAACATATAAAAAAACATTTTGGACATATTTAGCATATTCTGATCCATAGTTCAAAATTTTCAAATTTCATTCAAATGAAATTTGAATTGGATTCAAATAACTTGTTGAAAACCTATTCTAAACCTCTCCAAAAATTCTGAAATTTTGCCATCGCCTTTGTCTTGCATTAGTACCTCACCACAAATTTTTTTAAAAAATTCCAAAAATGCCCAAAGCCATCTAGCATTTCATCAAACACCTTCTATATGGACAAAAAAATTCCTCCTGTTCCAAAAAATTCAGAAAAGTGGACAGCGCGTTGTTGCTGCTCCACTTCTCCTCTCCTCTACTTCTCCTCTCCTTCTACTCTTGAATGCATCGGGGCCGGCGGCGACCATGGAGAAGGGGCGGAGCAAGGGCGCTCGGGCGCACGAGTGGCACTCGAGAGGGGGGCTCACTTTGAGGGGGGCGGCGACGGCTGGAGTCCGGCGACGAGGACGGCGGGCTCGGGGCGGCACGCGGTGACGGGGACGGTAGCCTCGGGCCGGGCGGCACGCGGTGACGGCCGGGGACAAGGAGGCGGGCTCGGGGAGGCACGCGGCGACGGGGACGAGGGCGGCGGGCTCAGGGATGCCAGCGACGAGGACGGCGCGGGCTCACGGAGGGCTCGGCGGCGACGAGGACGAGGAGCAGCCTGGCGGCGTCGTCGGAGGAGAGGACGAGGAGATCGATCGAACTGAATTGAGAATTTCACAAGTGTTGGCTTATATAGCCAGAGCATTGGTCCCGGTTCGTGAAACCAACCGTGACCAATGCCCCCCTTTAGTCCCGGTTGGTGCCACCAACCGGGACCAAAGGCCAATTTTCAGCAGCCCAAAGGGCAGGAAGCGGCGGCCCTTGGTCCCGGCTGGTGGCACCAACCGGGACTAAAGGGGGGCATTGGTCACGGTTGGTGCCACGAACCGTGACCAATGCCCCCTTTAGTCCCGGTTGCTGCCACCACCCGGGACCAATGCCCTTGTGCTGCCCGCGCCCAAAAGTTTAGTCCCACATCGCTAGCTGAAGGGAGCCGGCAGTTGCTTATAAGCGCTGCTGTGCCTCCCCATTCGAGCTCCTCTCTAATGCAGGCTTACGGGCCTAAACTTGCTACTGCCTGTGGGCCTATTGGGCCTCTGCGGGCCTGAATCCTGGCCCATGTAGGGTTTCTAGTCGTATTCAGGCCGTGGAGGCCCAGTAGGTGGAATTTTTTTTTGGTTTTTTCTTTTTTATTTCTACATTTTTTTTGGTTTTTTATTTTTTTATTTCTACTTAAAACTAAATACTTATAGTTTTTTAGTGATTTCTTTTTGCTTTTAGGTCACAAAAATTATAAACTTTCTGTTAGTGCCATTAGTTTTAAATTTTGAATAGTTTAAATTTGAATTTTTAAAAATTTGTGTGAATCACTAGTTTATGAATAACTTTACTATAAAAATAGAAATTTTTTTCTATTTATTTTTTATTTATACTTACAACTAAATACTTATAGTTTTTTAGTGATTTCTTTTTGCTTTTAGGTCACAAAAATTATAAACTTTCTGTTAGTGCCATTAGTTTTAAAATTTTGAATAGTTTAAATTGGAATTTTATAAAATTTGTGTGAATTTTGCTATTTATTTTTTATTTATACTTACAATTAAATACTTATAGTTTGATTTTAGGTCACAAAAATTATATTCTTTTTGCTATTGAAGAATATTATAGTTTTATTTTAGTTGATCATAACATAATATTTTAATTGATTGTTTTTATTTTCATAAAAGTTTTGTAGTTCATTCTGTTTGCTATTAATTCATTCTTTGAGCTAAATGACTCTGAAATTGGAAAGCATTTCAAAATGAACTCTGAAAAGGTTGAAAGTTGGCATGGTATCATCATTTCACCCACATAGCATGTTCCAAAAAGTAGAGAGGGTTACGACAAAAACTTGATGCAATTTGTGTACAAAATGGACAATCACTTTCGAAGTATCAAAGTTTCGAACTATAAGACATGAAAGCATTTCAAATGAACTCTGAAAAAGTTGAAAGTTGGGATGGTATCATAATTTCACCCACATAGCATTTGCTTATTGCGGGAGAAAGTCTTCACTTTTTCTTCACTTGTGTCATTTGCTTATTGCGCCGTAACCATGGATAATCTTCATTGTTTATCAGGATGCTTGGGTCAGCCTTGACATTGAAGGGAGGAATTTCATGAAACTTTTCATAATCTTCAGACATGTCTGTCTTGCCGTCCACTCCCAGGATGTCCCTTTTTCCTGAAAGAACTATGTGGTGCTTTGGCTCATCATATGATGTATTCGCTTCCTTATCTTTTCTTTTTCTCGGTTTGGTAGACATGTCCTTCACATAGATAACCTGTGCCACATCATTGGCTAGGATGAACGGTTCGTCAGTGTACCCAAGATTTTTCAG